>NW_024424786.1:8081390-8110794 GCF_017311325.1 Ursus maritimus
TTTCCATTAGAGCTGAAGAGAGCTGATAACAGCTCCTTTTCCACCACCATTGGGGCTGCCTCTGAGCATAACCAGGAATTCAGACCTAGGACTGTGCACTCTTTCCATTGATGACCTACTACTGTTGTGCGTCTTTGGGTAAGTCCTCTGCCTTTCTGGGCAGCCAGTTTCTCTCTCTTCCCATTGGCAGGGCTGCCAACTGCCCTATGCAGAGATGCAGGGGTTCCTGAAATGCGCTCAGCCCTTTAAAAGAAGTCCTTTGGAAAGCAATGAGCTTGGTGCCACTCTTCTTACTTAAAACGCTTTCCAATTACTAACTTGTCACCTCGTGTGCAGGCAGGTTACTGCATTCGTGTGCTGAGAATGTCTTGAACACGCTGGAATAAATAAATTAGCATGGGCACTTAGAGATGCCAGTTTTAATCATAGTTGAGGACTCCGGGGACAAATGCCTTTGCTTCTTTGGCTATCTGCTTTTGGTTTGCAGCCAAAGACCCCCTACCACAAGTTAATAATTTCGGCTTGGAAGACCAAGCTCTTCTTCCTTCTTATCAGCAGAATCAGAGCACGGTTACTGCTCTAAGCATTTATGACAGCCATAGGAATTCTTGAGAATTTAAACAAAGGAGAAGTATTGAAATTACATGAAATTGGAAACTAGGAGTTTCAAGATTTGTTTTGCATTTTTATTAAGCATTTGAGTTTGGGTTTCGGCGTTTGATTTATCTCTTCGCATACATCTTCTGAATAGTCGTCCATAGGCTCCACTCCATTGGTTTATTTCGAATGTTGTACAGTGGCATGAAGCTTAGAGAGGAGCCGCGATATTTGAATTCAGGCCATACCTGACTGTGGTTTGGTGACTGACCACGAAAAGGAAGTAGAGAAATAATTAGACCAAACCCTTTGGGTTTTTTTTTTTTTAACCAGATGCTATATAAAGAATCTTTAAGATGATTTCTTAGGATCACGGTTAGCCGTCCTCCCCTTTCATGAGCACTAATGACGTCCTGCTGCATCGGGGATTGGTTGGAATCTAATGACTTATGACTTTGGCCATCATGAATATCCGGTTAGAAGAGACCTTGAGCGGCCTGAATTCTCAAAAGCCACATACTTATTCTGCAGTGTTGTATATCAAAACCCAAGGTCCGAGTGTGGGCCTGACATGATTTCTCTCGTGTGAAGAAGTGCCATTCGTCGAGGATCTTTTTTTTTTTTCATCTTCAGTACGTATGTCTGTATTGACAAGTGAGAGAACAACTGCCTCAGAATAGGCCTGAAACCTTGCTTCTTTGAACTGTCAGGATATTCATTCCTTAGTTCCTCTCAACGAATATTTGAGCGGCTACTGTGTGTCGGGCACTGTCCTCCGCTCTGGGGTTATAGTAGGAAAGAGCAGGTGATAAAGCTTGGTCTGGAGTTTACATGTCAGTGATCTGTTCTGGCCGATTGTAGTTCTAGTATTTTTTAGTGAACTAAAGAACAAATATTCATGAGTCATCCCATCCATGGGGCATTTCTTATGTGCTTTTTAAAGGCTCTGTGGCACTTCTTTGGGGAGTGAGGGAAACAGGTGGAAAAGGCTTCCTAAAATGTCTCTCCTAGTGTTCTTAAGAGTTGGATCTCTGAAGATTGACATCTTCCAAGGTGGGGCATAAGGCTGAGTATCCATTACTCTGTGCAAATTCTAAAGGTGCAGATTAGACTGAATGGATACTAACTAGACTGTCTCATGGTGATTGGTTTTGTCAACAATTTCTTACCACTAGTTGGCTGTCTTATTTCTCCCTTCTCTCTCAAGGTAGATACACTAGAGAAAATACACTAGAGAAAAAATAAGCCCAATTGAGGTAATGGTGTGGTATATTTAGATTCGGGCATTGTAAAATAGAGGCTTGGGACACTTTGATTCTATTATCCCTTTCAGATGGTTTTTAGTATCTTTGCATGGAAGTTTTTGGCATCCTAGTCATTAAAATCTGACATAAGAGGGTTTTTTTTTTTTAATTCAGTTTTGTAAGCACTTCTTGAGCCCTGAGGACACAAATGTGAAAGCCCAAATCTGCATGTCTGCGAGGCTATAAAGAGCATAGTGGGGGAGACGAGAAAAGGAGTTACACCTTAGGTAATTAATAGCGAAGGAGAGGTAGGTACGCAGTGCTGAGTGAACAGAGACCTGAAGGTGCTTTCTCCATCCGGGGGTGGGGGCCGGGGGCCGGGGGGCGGAAGGACAGGGGACTGAGAAGGAAGCTTATAAAGGCTTCACAGAGGACGCAGATCCTTAGTTCTTGACTACAGACTCCTAGCTGAGTCTCTGGGCTTAACTCTGATGGAGACAACAGGAAGGAAATTAATATTTTATGTATTTTACATAAATGATATATGTTATTGGGTTAATGAGAGCTGCCATTTATAGAAACTTACTGTGTGCTAGGCACAGTGCGAAGCACTTTATTGCCATCCTGTAATCTATTTCCCACAGCCTCTCCTCTAAAGTAGGTCATACTAGCTCCATCTTAAGGATGAAGAAACTGTGGCCCAGAGAGGTTGAGTGACATGGCTAAGATCACACAGCTAAGAACCTATAGAGCAGAGATTCACACCGGAGTATCTTTGCCTCCAAAGCCAGTGCCCTAACCTCTACATATATTGTGTTTTTGTGGTGCTGCTGTGGCAAACCCAACCCCCCCCCCCCACCTGTTGTGGATCACTTAGGCTGTGTCTTGTAGGGATTCCTCCATACTTCATCATGAGGACCTGGGCCTTTCTTCCTTGTCACTGGTGTTGATTTCCAGTTCATTCAACACAACCTCTTTCTCCCCCTTTTCTAAGTATCTAGGTGCTATTATGACTCTAAGAGTGTGTTTCAGACCTAACTTGGACTTACTATGTGATCTTAGATGAGCCACTTTAAAGTCTCACTCTCTCATTTTCTCTGTGTGTTACCACCTTGGGAGTAGGATTATTAGTAATCCTATTGGTATTAAGCAATATTAGCATTTCTGGCTAAAGATGAGGTGAGACACCCAACAGGTGCATGAAATGATGCTCAACTATCAGGGAAATGCAAATCAAAACCACAGTGAGGTCACTTCACACCTGTCAGAATGGCTCATATCAAAAACACCAGAAACAAGTGTTGGCAAGGATGTGGAGACAAAGGAACCCTCTCGCACCGTTGGTGGGAATGCAAACTGGTGCAGCCACTGTGGAAAACAGTATGGAGGTTCCTCAAAAAATTAAAAATAGAACTACCCTATGATCTAGTAATTCCATGATGGGATATTTACACAAAGAATATAAAACCACTAATTCAAAGGGATACGTGCACTCCTGTTTATGGCGGCATTATTTACGATAGCCCAAGTCTTTAGCAATACATGAATGGATAAAGAAGCATGTGTGTGTGTGTGTGTGTGTGTGTGTGTGTGCGTGTGTGTGTGTGTGAGTGTGTGTGTGTAATATTATTCAGACATAAAAAAGAACAAAGTCTTGCCATTTGCAACGTCATGGATGGAGCTAGAGAATATAATGCCAAGCGAAATAAATCAGAAAGACAAATATCATGTGATTTCACTTGTAGAATTTAAGAAACAAAACAAAGGGAAAAGCAAGAGACAGACGGAAAACCGGACCCTCAACTGTAGAGAACAGACTGAGGGCCACCAGAGGGGGGATGGGTGGGGGGTGGGGGAAACAGGTGATGGGGGTCACAGAGGGCACTTGCTGTGATGAGACCAGGTGTGTATGAAGTGTTGAATCACTCTATTATACACCTGAAACTAAGAGAACACTGTACGCTAACTATACTGGAATTAAATTTTTTTTTTAAATTAAGAAAAAGATGAGGTGAGATGCTATCATCTATGCCTTTTGTCCCGAGTGGAGCTACAGCTGGACTGATTCACTCTGAACCAACCCATCTTCTGCAGGGAGGTCATACTTGCCTTTCTAAGGGCCGAAAACACAATCACAGCCCGGTCTATTTCTCAGTCCCCACACGTTTCTATGATGCCCCATCGCTCCAAGACTGTCGTCAGTGCAGTTGTCTCTGCTCTAGATGCTGACGACCTTGCCCCAGCTGTCCCTGGAGGACAGCGGCTCGATGAGTAAGTCCTGAAGCCTGCGAGCTGTGTCTCAGCATTTCCCATGGCTGCGCTGATTGGACTGATGGGCCTTAGGACTTGGTTGGCCTCAAGGGTCCTGAACATCACTACTCCAAGTCTGGGGGGATTGTTTATTTTTCTGACTTGTGTTTCCTTTTTCAGCAAATGAGAAGATTGAAGACATCAATGGCTGTCCGAAGAACAGATCGCAAATGGTGAGTGGTACACGGCTGCCTCTCAATGATATTGACCATCTTGAAAACATTCCCACCATAAGCTTTCCTCTAGGGGATTATATTAATAAACTAACAGTGATTTCCAAGTAGCTGCGGTCGGCTTCTCTGACATTTGTTGGCATTTACTAAAAAGTGGCCGTGATTTTTACGTAGATGGTGAGACAGGGAACGTGAAATACTGCCCTTTCTTCCGGAAACAAATTATGCAGACCTGGGGGAAACACATACTTGTTGAGAATTTGGGCCATTGTGACTCATTCTGCCTTTTCAAAGACACACAACGATCTCTGTTTGTATGTGGTGCTGAGGCACTGATGAGGTCATGGTATCTTGCTCAGAAATCAGGGCATGTGGTCTGATTGCCATTAAAGGTTAGAATGATGTGGAATCACAATGGTGACAGAAGATGGGAAATGTATAATCATATCCAGACCATTCCTAACCTTGACAAGTGATACACTCTCTGGTGTGATACGCTTAAATCTTACATTAGAGCTTAAAAAAAAAAAAAAAAAAGAATCTTTTAACATCTGTTCTTATTATGTGTCCTGTGCATAATCTTTGAATTAAAATTCATGATCACTACTGAGAAAACATTAAATTGCAATGCTCTGAGTACCTGATTTTTCCCTCTATAAGGCTTTTCAAACAATCTTTACAGCACGTGTGCATATATCAGACTGTAAAAATGATGCTCCTGCCTGTTTAAAGTAAGAAGGTGGCAACTCAAAGACAACTTTTTATTTTTGCAGGACGTTAATCTGCTTCCAGAAACCTAAGAAAAAGGCATAATCTGTTTTTTTCCGACCTTCCCCTACTCCCTTTGAGTTGGCACAATTCGACAGTGTCATTTCGGAATATAACAAAGTAACTGGCATTCCTTGGTTTTTCCCTTTCAGTTGTCCCAAGTGAGTGTTATCCTAGTGAGTTGGACAGATAACCTTTTCAGTCCACTTTCTTTTGCCTGCAGAAAAACACATTTTTTCTTCCAAAGAGGAGTATGTGTGGTGGGGAGTCCTTCTTTAGTTTACACTGTGAAACAAGTTTTTTGTTTTTGTTTTTTGTTTTTTGTTTTGTTTTGTTTTGTTTTTTTGTTTTTGTCATCTCCCTGGGGATTTTGCTTCTTTTTGTTCGATCCAGAGAGTAGCCCCTCCTTACGTAGGAAAGTCCCCGTGCAGACACCTCATGGCTGCTTTGACTTCTGGAAAAGCTTGGCTGCTATTTTTGCTAGAGCTACTGCAGCTGTCTAGTGTATTAATAATTGAGAAAATTCAGAAGATAGAAGACTTAATTTAGTGCAAGCATTTTACACATGCAGTCATATCTTCACATGAAAGAGGTTTCCCCCTGGGACAGATAGGGATGCATTTGTCCCAGCCCATTATAATGCATACGTAGACCCGCCATTTGAAGGTAATGAACGTTTTGTTTTCTTTGGCACTTTTGTATTTTCTGCGCTTTCTGTTGGAGGTGCGAAAGTCCACCTTTCCAGATTATAAAATAATAACGCCACCTCAGATTCTTTGGTGCCTATCTAATTCTAGATGCCAAATGTTATTTATAAATGCTACCATAGCACCAGTGTAATTTTGTGGTTTCTCTAACTCTTTCAGCTGTGAAAGTATTGTTTTCTTTTTTTTTTTTTCATGGCCTGTGGGGTTTTCTTTTTAGAACACAGGAATATAAAATCCTATAATTGTCTGTGATAATTAGTTCCCGCTTAGGGGCGGGGAGGCAGACACGGTCTGGTGGTAAACGCAGCAGAGAATAGTTCAGCGTACGGGATGTGAGGCCAGGCAAATGTGAAAACCTCCACCACAGTCATTCCGTTCTGTAGGAAATGAGAAAGATGATAAAGACAACAGAGCCATTGTCGTTAGCCCTACATCACCAACTGTGACAGATCCATAAGACGGAACCTCACCTAGAGCACACAGGAAGTGCCTCTTAGACAAGCACAGGTGTTGTTCTGTCGACTAGAACGCCTGTGTGTGTGTGCGTGTGCGCCTGTCCGAGCATATACAGAGTTCATACATTTCTAATCGTGGGAAGCGTACTTTTGGAATAGGACACAGCGGGTGAGCCACCATTTTTAGACTCCTAGCAGGTCAGACTCCCAATTAGGCTTTATTTGGGGCAGCCCATGATAAAATTTTGCTGTTGCTTGCTACAAATCCCCTATTTGGGGGAGACAGGGGAAGGCATGTGGGGAGCACCATGTCAGCAAAAGGAAGACGACCCACAAAGAGGTGAGAACGTGGGGAGTACACCTGTTGGGAGGGTAACTGCGCCTCCCTTCGCAATAATCAACGGAGTCGATGTGCTCACTCCCTAAGAAAACACAGCCTCTTCAGCAGCCTTGAAGAATGGAGTCAAAGAAAAGCAATCCTGTCTTAGAGCGGGAGGAATGGGTGCTGCTCCATTTTTCAAGGGCAAGTTCAGTCCATCAGCCAACCTGTGAGTAGGGCCAAGAGCTTTGATTTTTGTGGGTAGGAGCCACAGCCCCGTCACTTCTCCTGGCCCACCAGGCCGCCCAGCGGCTCAGGTCTCGAATTCCTGCACTCTGGGCTCTGCTTCACATGTTCTTTTCCAGGAGGCCGGAAGTGAGAGCAGAAAGCTCCGGCATTGGGACTAGAAAATCTCAGGGGCACTGAGGCACAGATGCCATGGGTGTGGCGGTGTCCCTTTGAGCCTGCCGATCAGCAGACCTTCACAGAGCGCTGACCGATGCCGACCACTGGGGTGGGCCACGTGAACGCTCAGGTGAACAAGAGGAGATCCCTGCCCTCCAGGAGCTGCGTGAGGAGTGGGCAGGAGACCAGGGAATAACAGTGCGGCTATTTGCACAGACATCGGTGCACAGGGCACAGTGGGGGCCCATTCCATCCGAGAACGAGGGGGGTGTAAGAGAAACTTCTAGGGAGAGTCTGAAAGGCCAGAGGGTTCACACAGGGGAATGATGGACGGAAGAGGATTCACATTCCTGGAGCATCTCTTTATAAAGAGCTTGTCGGGGACCCTGCAGAGGAAGGTGTTGTAGCATACTTGCCCATGACCTTCGGAAACACCGAAACACCATAAGGTGTATCTGGTGAGACTCCTCCCCTGCGGTGAGGGTGGGGCATGGAAGAGCCCCGAATACAGCAGACCCCTTAGGCATGGCAGTCTTCAGGTCTGGGACAAGTCTTCTGCATTCACCATCACTCCCCAGATCACCACATTCGGGGGAACAACCCCCACTGGGCCTTGCAGTAAAGTATTTTTAAAGGAAAATAACCGATCTGGGGCCTGAAAATGCCCCCTGGTGGGAAGTGGTAGTTCGTGAGTTTACTCTTTGCTCTGACTTGTATCTGCGCAGTCGTAAGGTTTGTGAGCCCGTTTATGCTTACGGGCACCTCCCATCCTCCCGAGTCTGCTGTGGGCCCACGTAACACTCCCCCCATTCTGGTGAAGAGACTGAAGAGCCTCGTGGTGGAGGGCTGTCCCCAGGGAGAGGCAGAGCCAGCACCCTCAGCATGCTCTGTAACCCTGCGGCGGCCCTCCTAGGATAGTGACTGTGGGCACGAGGCAGAGAGGCATGGCAGGGACTTCCCTTTCCCTAGGAGTCCTTTGGGCCCTTTCGGGCTGACCTAGACACTCTGGGGGCTATGTCCTTGGAGACAGAGCTGTAGAAACACTCCCGCGCCCTCTCACCCGCCAGTCTGTCCGTTTGGCCCTTAAATAAGTTTTGCGTATGTGCGTCAGAGCTGGTTAAAATGTTTTGTCTGTTTAGCATTGCCATGGCAACCCAGGGGCATCTTTTTGGCTTTCAAGTGCTGTGTTCAGCAGAGTTATGCATTCGTTTTGGAAGGAGAAACATTGCCTGGAGCCTGGCCCGAGGGCACTGCCTCTCCTCGAACCCCTGGGCTCCAAGATATTGCCTTACTTTGGAGCCTAGGAATGGCTGCCGCAGGGGGTGGTTTTCTGTCTTCGTCATTATTATCTTACAGGGCTTGGCTTTCTGTTGTTGATGATGAAGAGAGGTGCAAAGTTAGCAAGGCCTGCTGGCCCTCTCAGCGGAAAGCCCCAGGGCTGTTTATCCCTCTGGACGCTGATCTCAGGCCCTGGGTCATCTGGGGCCTCTCAGCCTGAAGCCACCTCCTGAGCTCTCCAAGTGCTCTGCCTTCTTCCCTTGGTGCTTCTATTATTTTATTTTATTTTTCATTTTAAAGATTTTATTATTTTTAGAGAGAGAGAGCATGTGAGCGCAAGCAAGGGGGAGGAGCAAAAGGGGACGGAGAGGAAGCGCGAAAGAATCCCAAGTCGACTCTGCGCTGAGTGAGGAGCCCGATGTGGGGCTCGACCTCATGACCCTGAGATCCTGACCTGACCTGAAACCAAGAGTCAGATGCTTAACATACTGAGCCACTCAGGCGCCCCTTTGCCGTTGAACTTCTAGACGGAGGGCCAGCTGGGCTTGGGAACTACACAGGCTGAGTTCGAGTTCCTTCTCCACTCTTCTGTGGCCTTGAGCTGATTATTTAACCTTTTGAAGGCTCTATTTCCTGTTCTAGAAAGTGGGGTTGATAACACATAGCCCATAAAGTTTCCATAGTACTAACGAGGCAACGAAAGGGATAATCGGGGGCAGTACTGATTAAGATGATAACATACAGCGAGAGCCTGTCGAGTGTTTGCCTGGTGCCGGTTTCCAGGCTAAGCACTGCCCAGCCATCCTCTCCCTCCATCCTCCCGACAGCCCTTTCAGGTAGGTGAGCTCATTACCCCCATGTTCCTAGCACAGGAACAGCACTTGATACGTGGCAGTTTCTACGACGATGATTTGTGCACGTCGTTCATGTGTTGGGGACATGGAATCCTCTGGAAATCTGAAGAAAGCTAAGGCCCTCTCCTCCCCAGATTGCACACACCCCAGAATTTTGCGTGCACCTGAGTAGATCGTGGATCCCAGAGGCCGGCCCATGTGTCCCCCAGGGCTCCATAGACCGAAAGTTCAGTGCCCCTGCTGCTTAGAGCACAGCTCTGCTCCCCCACCCTGTCCTCTCGGAGGTCCCCATGGACATGGTAGCACCTGATTTCCCAAACAATAGGCGTTGGCATGTAGACACAGAGAAGGACTGGGCACTGGTTTTCAAACTTACATTTCATGAGCAGAATCCCTTTTTTCCCCCCTCCTGAAAAAATTGCATGTGGGGACTGAGGCTTTTTTTCAAGGTCTTTTTTTTTTTTTTTTTTTTTCTCACCTAGGAAGCAGATTCCTCACCTAGGAAGCAGAGCTGGAGCTCGAACCCAAGTCTATCTAGTATAAGAGCCTATGGTGTTCACTTCTGTGACAGAGAAGGGGTGTAATAAAAATAGTCTCCACCTCCACATTCCCTACTCTAATTTTTCATTTGTGGATACAGCAGGATCAGGAGAAGGAAGGAGAGTATTTCTGGAAAGGGCCTGAGTTGACCTGTTGATTGAACCTCAGGAGCTGAAAAAGGAGGGGCCCCTGGTGAGAGGCAGCCTCTTGAGATGGCCTTGGACAGCCCTGGCACCAGGTACCTCCCACTGTGTTCTCCGCAGAGCTTCCCCGGCCAAGGGAAGGCCATCTGCAACAGAATCAGGTTTCCAGGCCCAGTGACCTTGAGCCCTCCCAACAGCTGAGAGAAAGCAGGCCACATGCCTAGGGAGTGTCTGAGATCCTTGGGCAGCTGAGTTGCCTCTTCCCTGGGCCCCCGGGCCTATTTTTACACCACCCTAAGGGCACACACATGTTACAGAACCGAGAGGGAATGAGGAAAAGTCCACAGGCCACTTAGAATTTAACCAAAGTGGAAAGAGTCCAGGGCCAAGATCAGCAGGCAGTATCCACCACTTCCCACTCAATGGCACTCATTGTCACTGCTTGTGTTTTGGCCAGTGATCTCTTTCAACATGGAGGCAACATCCATGTCCAGCTTCCTGCCTCTCTGGTCACATCTCTGTTTAAACCATTGTGGGCTACCCCTTTCCCTTTCCATACTCTTGCACACACAATAGAAGGTCCTTCACAATCCAGTTACCATTATTTCTTGCCACTCAGCCACTCAAACTCCATACCCCAGGCATACTGGAACTTGGGGTGCCTGCAAAGAGGCTGTGTACTCCTGTCTTTGTACTTAGCTACATGCTGTCCAGACTGCCTGGAAGAACTGATGATCGTCCCACCTGGATACTGTGACCTTCAATCTTTAGGTCAATAGTTGTCTCAAGTAATTGAAATAATTAGGTACTGTCATCTTTTGTATCTTCTGGTATTCGGTGCCTGCATTTCTCACAGCACTCCCTTGTGGTTGTCTGTTGAATTATCTTCTTGAAGGAGACGCTATGTCTTTCACTTGAGTATCCTAACATAGGATACACTTAGATGATGGACATCCAGTAGGTGTTTAATAAATGTTGGATGGTTGGGTGGGCAGACGGCTGGGTGGAAAGACTAAGAAGGGAGCTGGCCTGGACTTGTCCATGTGACTAAAGGATTGTGACAGACCCTTGTCAGATCCCTATTTATGGCCATGATTTGGGTATTGGAAGTTCCTTAGCATTATCCTAGAAATATCTTTCCTTTTAATTCCTTTTTTCATGGTTTATCCAGAAGACCCAAGTAGAACAGTGCAATTAACTTTTAGTTTATTGAGTTCTTTTATGTCGCTTGAGGTAAGCATTTTTAGGCATCCTTACGACCACTAGAGAGTATTAACATTGACAATGAAAATGGTAAGTGCTTGGGGCCCCTGGGTGGCTCAGATGGTTAAACGTCTGCGTTGGGCACAAGTCATGACCCCGGGGTCCTGGGACTGAGCTCCAAGTAGGGCTCCCTACTCCACAGGGAGTCTGTTTCTGTCTCTCTCCCTCTGTCCTTCCCCCATGCTCATGCTCTCTCTCTCTCTATCTAAATCAATCAATAAATAAAAATCTAAAAAATAAGTGGTAAGTACTTTACATGTTTTAACTCCTTTTATTCTCGTAGATGAGAAATAGATCTTGTTCATTCCGTTGAATGGTATAGAGAACTTAGACCCTGCTGCGGTTTGCTGTGTTCTGCCGGGGGCTAAACATGAGTCATGTTACAGAATCTCTCCTTCTCTTCCCCTCCTGCTGCAGAGCCTGGGGTTAGTGCCTTTGTCCCAGATTCTGTCTGTGTTCTTACATAAGAGTAGCATACCTGTGTCCTATATACTTCTAACCGGGCAAAGTGTTAGACATCTGCATTTATGGATTTTATCTTCATAAAACCCTATGAGAGCAATTACCTTTATTCCCATTTCACAGATGAGGAAACAGAGAGGTTTAGTAACGAGCATGAATTCACACAGCAAAGAAGGGATAAGCTGGGATTTGAACCCTGAAAGCCTGACTCTAGAGTCTTTTTCCTTAACTGTTAGACTATTCTACATCTAAGGAAACTGACTAAAGAAGAGAAAAGATGGACTGTGACGTGAAGGCACAAAAATTACATTTGTAATTCTGGCCGTCCTGTAGGCGTGGGCAGAGCCTGGGGGAGAGGCCTTCCTTCATGAGAAGATGTGGTTTGAAGAAGAAGAAGACTGGAATCAGGCAGCCCTGGGTCTTCCATCCTGGGCCACGTGTGCTGGGCAGGTTACTAAACCTGAGCCTTCCCTCTGTGAACGGGGGATTATGATGGAAGCTGCCTCCTAGGGTTGCTGCCAGAGATGGATGAGGGATGGTCTAATAAGCGCCTGGTATTGTCCTGGCTCATGGATAGGGCGCGTGAGATGTTCGTTCCCTTCCCTGCTGACAAGTCCTGTATACCTAACTATTGTGCATTGAACGGCTTTTTCTTTTTTTCTTTTTTTTTTTTAAAGATTTTATTTATTTATTTGACAGAGAGACAGCCAGCGAGAGAGGGAACACAAGCAGGGGGAGTGGGAGAGGAAGAAGCAGGCTCCTAGCGGAGGAGCCCAATGTGGGGCTCGATCCCAGGACTCTGGGATCACGCCCTGAGCCAAAGGCAGATGCTTAACGACTGAGCCACCCAGGCGCCCCTGAACGGCTTTTTCTACTTTAAGTAGGCACCCAGTGTTGTGGGGGCTGAACTGTGGACCCCCGAAGGTGCCCGTATATTAATCTTAGGAACTTGTGTGAATGTTATTTTACATAACAAAAGGGACTGTGCGGGTGTGATTAAGTGAGGGGTTTTGAGACAGGAAGATTATCCTGGATTATCTGGGCAGGCCTGCTGTGATCACCAGAATCCTTCTCAGGGCGGCAAGGAGGTGAGTGAGGACATGTGACTATGGGAGCAGGGGGGGAGTGGGAGGCAAGAGACTGGAAGATGCTGCGCTCTCGCTCTGAAGAGGTTAGAAGGGGCCACGAACCAAGGCACACAGGTGACCTCTAGAAGCTAGAAAAGAGTAGAAACCGATTCTGCCCTGGAGCTTCCAGAACGATACTACTGGCCGACTCATTTACTGTGGCTCCCCAAGACTGATTTTCCTCTGGAACTCTAGGAGAATTTTAGGTTGCTTTAAGCCATATATGTTGGTCCCTAGATACAGCAGAAGCAGGAAACTAATAGTCTCTGGGAGTCAACCAAAATAATTCCTGCTATATTAGACAGGCTATCGGAGTTTCTAGCAGAGGCTCGTTTGGCTACTGCAAGCCCCTCAGTTTCTGAGTTGGCCGGAAGTTGCTTCCATTGTTAGAAGACTTCAGAACAGAGTTTGCCACATTTGTGCTGGAGTCAAAGCAGGTCACTGTAGGGAAGTAGGGGGAGAAGGGAGCCCCATATCTAGTTTCCGGCACTGCACGGCCATATCGTGGGTGACTTCCGACACTAAGCTGTCATGGGAGCCACAGGTGCCAATGACAAGCTGGGCTCCAGGGACTCCTGACCTCTTTGCAAACCTACATTTAGAAGTAGGTACTATGTTCCCCTACTCATGTGTGTTTGTCTCGTAACCAATACAACCTTTAAACACATTTTGAGATATTTATCATATTTTGTTTAATAACATCCAAGCTTTGTAATATGCGTAGCGTGTTTTTCATCTTTTGGTTCAGTAAAAATCTCCATATTCCAGCACCTGGCATGGGGCTAGTTGCATTGGAAGTGCTCAGCTCATGGTTCTTAGATGAATGAGTGAAGCAATTAATGGCCCAACTGTCCAGGAACTGCCCAGAGAGTGGGGGTGACGTCACACATCAAATTTCAATATGTCGGATACGTAATATGTATTTTGTATTTGTACATGTTGTAAAGAAACTTGAGTTGTTGTAAAGAAATTCTCTCTAACCTTCTCTCTCACAATTTTATATTTTAACTTAGTTATAAAGACGTGCGGAAAAGACCCCCCTAGAGCAGATGATTTTCATTGGTGAGGGAAGAAGCGTTTGGGTTGGCAAAGCCTCCCAGGGCAGAGGCACCCCAGCCTGAGAGCGCAGGAGAGTCACCTGGAGGGCTTGTCCCAACAGTGGTGTGCCCACCCCCAGAGCTGCTGATTCAGGAGGCCTGGGGTGGAGCTGGAGTCTTTGCATTTTTAAACGAGGAAATCTTGGGTGATGCTGATGCTCTTGGACTGGTGATGACACTTTGCCAACAGTTGTCTTCGAGCCAAGTACAAAAAGCCTCTTTAGGGCCCTGCCTGTGCAAACATACATGTAAACGTAAGTTAGTTTGCGAAGTTGTTTAAAATTTTAAAAATTAACAGTAACTCTAAAGGGTTTATTTAAATCGAAGGATTTAGAATGAGCCAGTCATTTTGCTTTTTCGGAAAGGCTAAGATGCTTTAGACATCCCCTTGTCTGAGAACTGTGGGAAGCTCTGAATGGATCCGATCTGAATCCTGCGCCTGGCCGTGGTCTTGGAGTCTGCAAGCGCATTCTCTGTCCCTTGTGGCTCACTTAACCCGAGTGACCCTTGGTTTCCTCTATTGAAAGATGGAAGCGTTAATCCTCTCGCACATTGTACTTTACTGCCTGTATCCCAGTAGATGTTAACGTCTTGGAGGGCGCTCTTGCATCTGACCATCTGTCCATACGGCCTGGGCCCTGCTAGATGCTCAGGGAATATTTACTAAAGAAATGCTCAGCACACCTGCCTGGGGCCGAGGCACCGTCCATGGCAACGTGGTGCTCAGTAAGGTTAGAGAACCTAGCAAATGGGAGGACGTGTGGAGGGAGAATAGCTACACATCTTCTGAGCTAAAAGAGAGATCGGATGGTGATTTGTAGCCATGGAGGTTGTGGTTTATAGAACAGCCATCTGGGCCTCATGCTTGGATCCACACCCCTGCGTGTGTCTTCATGCAGTTTATAAAAAATGTAGTTCCAGCCTCGCATCAGAGGGGTGTTTTTGTTTGTGTATTTGTTTTCTGGTTTTTTTTTTAATTTTTCCATGAAGCAGAACTGAGCAAGGACTTCCTATTTGCACTTGGTTAAAGCATGGTTAGCCTATGGCGTCTGCGTGTGGGGGGCTGGTCAGTAGGTGAATGCCTGTGTGCTCACCCTCGGCAGAGGGAGGACGGTTGCCAACAAGCTGAGGTCAGGTCCCGGAAGACCTTTCAAAACACAAAGAAAAACTGAATCGGTGCTGATAGTTAGATGAAAATCAATGTACTTCATAAAAATTGACCTTCCAGCTTTTTCCTTTTTCTCTTTTTTCTCTTCTCTTCTTCCCTCTTCTCCCTTCTTTTCTTTTCTTTTCTTTTCTCTTTTCTTTTCTTTTCTTTTCTTTTCTTTTCTTTTCTTTTCTTTATGATCTGCCAGTGCTGGGTTGGCACTCCTCAGGCCAAAATCGGCTAAACCCAGGTAGCAGTTGCCCCCTCGAGATGGGTGTGGGCTGCATTTGTCCCATTCCACCATTCCCTATTGTCTTATACTCCGCTTTCGTTCTTCATTTGTAACCTGCCTGTCCCTTACACACATTTGAGGTTTGTGATCCCCAGACTATGGTATTCTTAGGAGTGTCATGAACTTCCTCAGGGATCCTAAGCCCTGGCATATGGGGGTTTGGAAGATCCTTGTTTGGGGAGCGTTTTGACTTCAAAATAATGCCCATAAATGTTTACATTCATAATTTCTGTTCCTGAAGATTTCAAACACCAGAAAAGGATCATAAACACCTCCCACAAAACATGTACAAAAGAACGTGGGGAAAGTCAGCTCCTTCCTCTGTGAAGTGTCCTTCATCCTTTAGCTATGAAGATGAGATTTGGTTTGGAAGGACTGGTGACTGGTCTGGTCACACAGTCGAAGTCCCAGGGTAGAGGAGGTGACCAAACACAGTGGTCCAGAGCATAGCGAAGCTCTTGCCATTTGGTTGTTAACATTGCATGTGTAGAGGGCTTCACAGCTTTAAACCTCTTTCCACTACGTGTTCCAATTCCAGCTCTACCATTTATTTAATAACCGCAGTCTTAGAAGGGCGCATCTGTGCCTCGTGCCTCCATTTCCCCATCTGGAAGATGGTGATAGCTCTCCCTCATCTCCTAGGGACAATGAACTGAAATAATAATGTATGCAAAAGAGTTTATCCCAGTGCTTTGTGCTTTCTAAGCGTGCAAATATTAGTTTCTTGGAAGGTCTCTGTAAGGCTTTCGAGAAAGGGATAATTACGCCCATTTTTCTGAAAGAAAAACTGAGGCTCGGGGAAATCAAGGACCTTACCCTAAGATAAGGAGCAAAGAAATCCACAGACTTCCCCTCTGGTCCCGTCTCTCTGGGAAGGTGAAATTTCCTCTCAGCAATGGCTCCAGTCACAATGCAGCTAACAACACTTTGCCCTGAGCCTTATCCTCTGGAGGAGATGGGAGTGGGTGGCAGAATGTCCTCTTTCTTGCAGTTTCCTCTGAAGGAGCAGGAAGACAAGAGGAGGGAAACAGGCAGCCTGGATTCTCTTCACTGTTGTGAAGGACACCTCGTTCCCTTTCCTGGGAGATTTTGAGAGAAATCAACTGGGAAGGAAAGCCTTTCCCGGACCCCATCCTGCTTCTCTAAGGGAATCCTACTGTGGAAACTCTAAAGCAGAGGGCCTTTTAAGGGTTAGCCTCGATGTTTTGCCTCTGTCTTGTGAGACTCCTTTCAGAGAGACTTGCAGAGATTTTATTCTGAGTTTCAGATGTACTGATGCTCTATTTATGAGTAG
Source organism: Ursus maritimus (assembly GCF_017311325.1). Classification (NCBI taxonomy): domain Eukaryota; kingdom Metazoa; phylum Chordata; class Mammalia; order Carnivora; family Ursidae; genus Ursus; species Ursus maritimus. The sequence goes on from NW_024424786.1 coordinate 8,097,866, forward strand.
CTCTAAAGCGCTCTATTTGTATAGTCACCCCACAGTTTAATTTTAGCCTTTAGGGGGAGTGTATCTTCCTAATAATAGGTAAAATGGTATGAAATGGCCAATATTTAACCATTTTTTACCTCCCCAAAATTGCAGTCTTATCTGGTTCAACTGAATACTTGACAAGGACAGAAATAGTAACAGAGATTAGCATTATATGACAAGTTAAAAATTGTCACTATTTCTTCCCAGGTGCATTAGATATCTTGTAGCCTTGGAAAGCTCAAGGATATCCTGTAATAGAGACCTTCCTTGTCTAGTCTGTTCTCTTCTTCCGGTGGACTTGGTGCCTCCGGCTTTCTGCCTATGGCAGTAAACAGAGTGGAGAATTATTTTAATTATTCATAATATTCTTTATTTTTGATGCCATATGACTTCTGATTGGTTGGCATGTAGCTCTTTGCTGAGATCACAAATTTTAGAATTTGAAACTATTGGTCAAATCTAGTGTCTTAGTATATTTTGTGTACTACTTGCAAAATCTCCCCAATTATATATTAATCATCGCCAGCGATCTAGAATTTAGGCTGCCCTCTGTAGCCATACCTACTAACAGCTTTTTGAAATTAACAAAAAATAGATTATAACGTATATGAAAGGTGCTGGTAGTGTGCCTGGCATATAATCACGACCAGCTAATTGCTAGCAGCATCTGGAATTGGAGTGGAAAGGGAGGGGCAAGTGTTGAATTCCATCTCCAGCAGAAAAGAACACGACAGGGTGATGTTTGCAGGCACAGGACGACAGGGCAGAGACCTTTATCCCAGCCTTCACCAGTGGGAGGGCAGAGCCTTGCAGGATTCTGAACTGGGCATTAAGGCACTCTGCTCGGCTTTACTTTCCTGCATATTGAAGCTGCCAGGGTGTGTCTTGCACTGCGTGCTGGCTGTCCTTGGAATTACAGGGTTGAAATCCATGGACAGACGGCTCACAAGCCGCCCAGAAGAACCATAGCCACAGATAATGGTGAACTGGCTCAATCACAAAACTGCACTCACAGGCTAGAATGAGGGAACTGGTCACCAAACTGGGGGGCACGTCTGGCTCTTGGCCTTCATCTGCAAAGGGTCCCATTACCCTGTTCCTTTATATGTATTTGCTTTGTGCATAAAATGACCTATTCTAGTGGTACTTCCAAAACGGAGGATTTGCTGCACGTGGAGGGTATCAAGGATCTGCTGTTTTGTTTTATATTATGTTTCTGTTCTGCCCCCTGAAGGCTTTGTGGTGGTTTATGGTTTTAAGGATGTAAATATGGCCAAGATACAAAAAGAACCAGACTGGAAAGAGCATAGTGAGTCCATGTCAAGCTTTTGAGTTGATGAGTTGATAGGTGTAAGTTAACCCTGCCCATGTTTGGGATCTACGTTTAGTGGGGAGATATTTGCGTCATGTCTGCTTTTGTGTAGGAGGCTGTCTGTCATGTGAAGAAGGACCACCCTGTCTTGTCACCTGTTTCCCCTTCCCGTAGAGCAGAGACTGCAAGAGTAAATAGTCATTATTCATCAAAGAACGAATGAGGCTACCACGTTTTAGTTAGCTCCTGAGTGCAATTTTCTAGCACGTGTCCACGGCACCGCTCTTCTCTGTTGGTTCAAGAGGCAGCCACACATTTGGGGTACAGAAGGCAGGACTTTATTGTTGAAGTTGGTGTCTGAGTTTGTACCCTTCTCTGTAGGAAAAACCAGGGTTTTCCACAAAAGATAATTGCTCCTTCTTTTTTTTTTTTAGATTTATTTATTTATTTATTTATTTATTTATTTATTTATTTATTTATTTATTTATTTATTTATTTATTTATTTATTTATTTATTTATTTATTTATTTTTTTAAGATTTTATTTATTTATTCGACAGAGATAGAGACAGCCAACGAGAGAGGGAACACAGGCAGGGGAGTGGGAGAGGAAGAAGCAGGCTCATAGCGGAGGAGCCTGATGCGGGGCCCGATCCCATAACGCCGGGATCACGCCCTGAGCTGAAGGCAGACGCTTACCCGCTGTGCCACCCAGGCGCCCCTAGATTTTTTTATTTATTTGACGGAGAGAGAGACAGCGAGAGAGGAAACACAGGCAGGGGGAGTGGGAGAGGAAGAAGCAGGCTCCCAGTAGGGAGCCCGAAGTGGGGCTCGATCCCAGGACTCTGGGATCACGCCCTGAGCCGAAGGCAGACGCTCAAGGACTGAGCCACCCAGGCGCCCCAATCATTGCTCCTTCTTAACGACACTATTTGCTGTCTTAGGGTTGTTTTTTGTTTGTTTGTTTGTTTGTTTTATGTAACTTAGTAAAGGAGACTTTGACCAGAAATCTTTTGGGACAGAAAGTGCTGATTCTAACAGGGTCGAAATGAATTGTAGCTACAAGGAACCCATTCATAGCGAAGCCCTACGGGTGTCGTGTAATGTAGCGAGCCTCAGAGTATCTCACAAACTCTAAAATGATCCTTCACTTTCAGGAGAGGCCAGTGATCTCGCATATTCTGCCATTATGGAATTGTATGAAGAAAGAGTCTTTTAAAGCTCTGGCTATGTACAGTTCCAGATCCTTGACCCAAGTTCAACCTGTCTCTGCTTCAGTATCTCTATTGAAATAGTTCTGTACATTCCCACCTTCTAGATGAAGAAGCTGAGGCTTGAAGCAGTTAGTCATTTTGCTAGGGTCTCGTGGGTGATCTGTGAGGGAACCAGAATCCAGTGCAGAGGAGTCCAGAGCCCACGTTCTCCCGACAGATAACGGTCATCTAGTGACTGTGATGCGATACAGGTACCAGTGGGGAAGTCACCCAGGGGAAGCCAGCAGCAGTCCTTGTGCCCCGGTGTGAATTAGTTTACTGCCATCTTTCCAGGAGCAGCTTGCTGACACAGAGGCTGGATGTTAGGTGATGGAGAGGACCCAGTGTCCTGGATAGCCAGGCTTGAGGGGAAAGCCAGGAGCAAATGGAAGGCAGCCCAGGTAAGCTTGTCGAACTCGGCTTTGCCAGAGGCCAACTCCAGACATAGCTTTGGGCATGTCGTGGCCTTAGAAGTATAGCCCAGAGACGTCATGTCAACAACGACAACATAGCAACAAACACTGCCAGTTAAGGGGCACTTGCTGAGTACCACACATACATGCTCTCGCAGAATGAGCGCCACGCCCCTGTGTGACGGGTGTTGCCGTGCCCATTCTGCAGGTCGGACCGCTGAGGAAACTTAGTGGAGACCCTGATGTAGTCAATGGCAGAATCAGGATTGGAGCCCAGATTTGTCTGACTCCAAAGCCTGTGTTGTCCCTGAAAACCCCTCCTTAGCCCCCGTCACTCCTCCCTAGCGTTGGTCCCCAGCTCCTAACTTGGAGGCCTCGCCTTGGAACAGTCCCTTTGTGGGGAGGACGGGGAAGCGAGGCAGCGTGACTCTGAAACTGCATCAGGGAGATGACGTTAGCAATGGCATGCAGGACGAACGCGCACGGGGGCAGCCGAGGGGCCTTCCCGACCGTGCTGATGTCCAGTGGAACGGTCCCTCTCCTCTCTACTTGGGGATACTCCGCAGAGCTCAACTGTAAGGGTTCATTATGGGAGCCTCCAGAGTAAGGACTGATTTCTAGAACTTTAGCTACACCTCCCTTTCCAGATTTCTCTTTGTCTCGAGGGAAAAATTGAGAAGTCAGAATGTAATAGGAAAATGAAGTATTCTAAGCATTTGGAAGCAAAGTAGAAAAAGATAATCACTGGAGGAATTTGAGATTCTTGTTTTCAATTTTTTTTTTCACCACTAGAGAGAATTTTTTCATCCATATGGGCTTACCCATTTACAGTAACAGCAGAGAGACTCCTATAAAGCTTTTTTTTTTTTTTTTAAGGAACTCTTGACAACGTCTTGGAAAGCTGAAGTTATATTATATACAATAAGGTGGATAACATTGCCAAATGAAGGAGCTGGGCACGGCATTGAAGCAGCAAGAGAAACAGACCTAGGGACTGAAGCCCCAACTAGCCCAAGTCCCACATTCTTCAGCTTTCTGTTTCAAAGCTGCCAAGAAAGCTAGAGCTGATGTATAAATGGCCAGAGGAGGGGTGGAGACCCTTGTGCTTTTGGGCTAGGATGGCTACATGCATAGCCAAGCAAGCAGCAACTTTTGGGGTTCACAAGGGGAGATGCTCTTGAATATCTCCCCACCTAAGAGAATTTGAAGTGCCACCATATAGTTCCCTCATTTCTGGGGTCTTCTAAAATGAAAATCATAATAGCCAGGCGCCACCAGCTCGATCTCACTTGACTGTGTCTCCAGGACCACACTGTGGCCCATGAGCCATATGATCACGGGATGATGCTGGGCTCCAGCCCTAATAGAGGTATCCAAATAACAGTTCAGCTGGACAAATGCTGCATCAGGTCATGGCCTAGGAACGCAGAGGAAAGAGACAACACAGATGAGACAGGCATTTAGGAGAAGCATTTCTCCAAAGTTCATTTTGCTTTTTGGTTTGGTTTCATGATTGGATTTCTTCTTTTTTTTTTTTCTTTCTTCTTTTCTATTTTTATTTTTGGAAGGGGGCAGAGGAAGGAGTGTCTGAAAGGCATGAAGGCATTGTTGGTTAGGAAGCAGACCTTCCTAGTACATGTGACCACAGACGCTGTCCTCCCCTTCCCATCCCTCCCGTCTCCATGCCCAGACCAGATTAGATGTCACTGGAGCCCCCACTTCAAGGACACTGCTTGAGCCATCCCAGACACAAAATAGCCCATCCTCAAGCTTTTAGACCAGAAGGGCTTGGCCTGGCTGCTGTTGCCCTGGTAATGTTTGGGGAGATAGTACAGTTCAAGGCTTCCCTAAGAGCTGGGAGGACCCCTCCCTTCTCTGTCCTTCGAGCTCTCAAATGTGGCCCTGTGTGGCCAGCCCTCTGCTCTTGCTCAGAGTCCTATCTCCTAGCTCTTTTCCCCTGCCTGCTGGCCTCCAGCCATTTTGATTCTCCTTTGGTTACCAGAACGTGGTATGTTGCATCCTGCATGGAATCTTTTAAGTCTTAGGTTTACGAGGTTTGGTATAGTTTTCCTGCCCACTCTCAGTGTCCAGTTAACTCTTAGGTCTCAGCTCAAATTCCCCTTCAGTCAACAAATCTTGAGTATGATGTGCTCATTGTTCTAGGTGCCTGGGGCTGTATCAGTGGGCAGATGGACAAAAAACCCTGTCTCTTTGAACCTGCATGCTATTTCTTCCTTAAGAAATTTTTATTCAGCGACGCCCGGGTGGCTCAGTCGGTTAAGCTCAGTTGGTTAAGCATCTGCCTTTGGCTCAGGTCATGATCCCAGGGTCCGGGGATCGAGTCCCGCATAGGGCTCCTTGCTCAGTGGGGAGCCTTCTTCTCCCTCTGCCTGCCGCTCCCCCTGCTTGTGCTCTCTCTCTCTGGCAAATAAATAAATAAAATCTTTAAAAATAAATAAACTTCCCTTAAAAAAATTTTTTTATCCACCCCCCCCCCGATCCCCTGGCTAGACGAGGTCTTCTAGTACATGGCAGATGTTGTCTGTACTTACTTGTGCGTTGCTGACTTAATGCCCAGTCCGCTATGCTAAAGTGTCCCCTTCTGCGAGGTGAGGGATTATTCACCGCTGTCTTCCCAGTTAGGTGTTCAGTAGATAGAGGCCAAGGAATGGGTAAATGAATATTTTTGTTGACAAGTAGCAGCATCAGGTGTGAGGGTCACACTTCTGGAAGGAAGTTGTTTGAGCTGATGTATGGGGCTTCTGAAGAAGCTTCACTGTGCTTTTAAAGTGCCCAGAATTTGCAAGTCCTTGTCTGGGGTCCGGGTCTACCATTCCCTAGGCTCTGGGTATCATGACTTTTAAAAAATGGCTGAAAGCGTGCCTGACTTTAATGCAGCAGCCGTTTGCCTCTCCTCCCAGAATGGAGGTCTCCAAAGGGCCCAGTGAGAAACTCTTAACTCATAAACACTAGTGCCCCCTTTACCCGTATGCCCAGAGCCCCATCGTCCCCTTGGGCCAGGTAGTGCCCAGAGAGATGGTCTTCGTTTGCATCAATCATTTTCCTGCGCCTTGCACTCAGCTACACTGGTATTCAGAGAAAAATGCTGCCATGACAACTGCCACAACACATGGTATTTGATCAGTCTCTAAGCTACCGAGGAGATATACAGCCGTTCTTCCGGGGTTTGCATATTTTACTTTATCATGAGACCCAGTCCAGCCTTAATCATGATTGAAATGTGAAGTTTTCCATTGGCCTCCCATCCCTCCCCCTTCTTTTTCCAGTTGTTTGGCATTTGTTTCGATTTTCCTTGCTCTCTGGCTGTCCTGGGTGGAGATGTGCCCTTGGACGCGGGCAGCAGAGACTACAACACACACAGTCCGTGGAAGTTACCCGGCAAGCCTCAAGTTCAGAGTTGTTGAGAAACTACACAACTGTGGGATGGAGGTCCTGGCTGAGACTGAGAGGGAGCCTTCATTGTGGCCTTTTTCCCCTGGATCGTCAGGGACGACGCACAGTGGAGACCGCCTAGGGCCCCAAACAAAGGGAAGACTGTGCAAGCGCGTCTTGGTCTTTTCCCTTACTCCACCTATGTCTGCAGCCAGCCCCGTTCTGCTCCCAGGGTCTCCAGGCCACGTTGTGGTCCCGCTTCTGGGCTTCCCACCTCTACCCCAGCTAAAACTCCAGGAACGCCATCCCAGAGCTCTCAGACCCATTTCCATGGCAGCAGCGACAGCAACAGCCTTCTCCCCCAGTGTGAAGTGCAACTCCTACCCCCCGCCCCCAGCAACACTGGAATGTCAGGCTTTGCACAGATTTTTGTCAGCTAATTTTGGAAAGTAGTTTATATTGGCTGCTATGTGTTAATGAACGACTTTGGTCGTATTTACATACTTTGCTGGTTAAGAGCCTTTCCCATCACTCTACATTACCAGCTTTAATCAGATCCCGCCTCTCACACTGCGAGTCTGGATAGCACATGAGCCACGGGGCTCATTAACGATGGGCACAAGGACACCCTTGTGCCTTAATGAGTGCCCAGGCCAGTCCCCTCACCAGGTGTGGTGGCCGTTTGCAGTTTCAGCGGTGCAGGGGGATGGATTGGTTGTTTACCTGTATGGTACTTGGAAGAAAACCTTAAGGTGAATTTCAATCCCAAGAGAGGCCGATCAAAGAAACATTCTCCCCTTCTGATCTCATTCCAAGTGAAGCCAGGAGGTTGGAATCCACATCTGACCCTCTTCTGCTTCCCAGCCCTGCTCTCTTCCTGGGGTGCAGATGAAAAGAGCGTGGGTCTCAGCAGCCTTGTCAGGAGTGATTTTTAACTTTAACGGAACATTATTAAAGAATGGATTTGAGACTTGAGGAATGTTTTTTGAACTCCTTCTGTGAGCAGAGAAATGAGAGTAGAGGGAAAAAATTCAAGGCTCTTGATGGGCTTATGAATCGTCTTTTAAATGATGACCCAAGTTCTTATTTTTAGTTTTAACGTATTCCGGGAGTGCAGTCCAGCCATGCAGATACTGTTCCCTGCTTTATCTCCTCTTTAGGAGAAGGCGTTCTTGGTGCGCTTAGGCCTTCTGTCTCCATCTAATGAAGGAGGATCCTGATGCTTCCTTTGTTTATATGCTCTGCTTCTCCCTGACGTGGCTGGGAATTGGGGTGTGTGTCCGATGGCTCTGTGGATCCTAAAGAGAAGGGTTATGTAAGTGTGGGCTCCTGGACAGGGAGGAGGACAACATGGTCAGAAGAATCCAGCACAGAGCCCGGAACACAGCAGACGTCTACACAATTATATGGATTGAATGATGAAAAGAATCGCAGGTTCCTCCGGCTGGGTACTCTTGACCCTTGGGGTAGGATTTTTCCTCGTTCTGCACATTGTAGGATGAATAGCTGCATCCTTGGCCTCTACCCCCTCGATACCAGTAGCACCGCCCACATTGTGAGAACACACAATGTTCGGATGTCCCTTGGGGGTGGCGACATTATTACCCCTTCTCCCGCACTCTCCCCGCCCTGTGGAGAACTGATCTAAATTATGAAATTCTTTGAAAGAATGATAGGGATTTTAAAAAGCAACAGGAGGAAGAAGTCGTCTAGGTAACCTATTGATAATTATTCATTTCTTTAATAGAATTTATCATTTTAAAAAAGCCCAGTAGATGGCCGAATTGAAATGAACCAAGGGCTAGCCTTGCAGGAAGAAATGACCATGCACTTGGAATGATACTACATGCATGCGATGCTCCATGAATGTGCCAAGTCAATGTCCTTTATGCTCCCAGGAAGGAAATTTCTATAGAATTACAGTGTTGTAGTAGAGGGAGCAGTTTTTGTTGAATATGTTGGAGGGTGTCTTTTTTTTTTTTTTTAATCAATGCTACTTTGCTGCCCTGTTGTTGAAAAAACGTAACCTACCCACGTCAGCACACCTCCATGACGCTTGCCAGGATAGATACCAAGTGTACTATTTTTGATTTTACATTAACAGATTCCGGGGCGGTCAGCTTTTTCTTTATCTCCATTCTCACGGGGACATAATTGCCAAAACCACACTTATCAGCCATGTGCAGGATAGACTGAAGAAGCAGGATAGGGTTATTCAAAGAAAAAAGGGATAGAAGAATTTTATAATTTTATCATGATTTAAAAATTAGTGCCTCTCTGGGGGCAACAAATCCTTTTGTATGGTTTTGCTACATTACCACTGTGTACAGTCACGGGAATAAGGACTGATAGTTGTTTTTCTCAAAAGCAGAGTCTTGTCACAGGGGGAAATAGCATTTAGAGATCTAATTTTGATTACTTAAAATGTAAGCAGTTTGCTTCAAAACACCTTCCACAGGGCCCTCCCCACCATTCTTTTCCTTCTTTCCCCTCCCCCTGCCCTCCATGATGGCAGCACCTGCTTGTCACCATCGGTCCTTCTGGCTTGGAAGGAAGGAAGAGTTAAAAGCAATCTTGTTTTCCTCCCCCTTTATAAGAAATGATTTTCTGCAATGATGGCAGCCATAACCCATAACATCAGCATTTGTTTAGTTTGCAAGAAATTGCATTTTGCCCCTTTTCCTAGAGATTAAAAAAAAAAAAAGTCTTCCAAATGAGGATCTTTGAGGGTGAGCTGGAGGCTGGGAGAGGGGTGGGAACCCATCTAAAAATGTCAAGGATGGAGTAGCCTCGGGCTCAGGGTGGAGTGGAGTCTTAGAATGAGTGCAGTTTTCTGCAGGTGCCCCCGTAGCTTAATTTCGTGTTTGGAAAGTCTGAAGACTGGGAGCAGAGAAGGAAAATGCCAGACATGGGGGAAGAAGGACATGCATTTCAGGAAGACTGCCTTGGAGCCAGACTATACTCAAATTAGAGCTCTTTCACTGTAGATACATTGCTCTGTGGCTATGAAGTCGCCTTCAGAAGATCATTTGGGGAGAGGGAGGGGGAATGGTCACATGGACACTGTGAAAGACAGTCATTTATTCAAGGTAAACCCTATGGGTTAAAGACCCGTTTGAATTTATAAGAATGCTGATGGAGTCTAGGAAGTCGGGGCGGGGGCGGGTCTCCACTGTGAAATGCAAACTGTGTGGAATTCAAAGATCCTGGTGCCAAGTCAAAAGCAGTTTCTTTTATTTATGGTCACCATTGACATTAATTGAGCCTGAACATTTTCCTCTAGACCAAAAAATCATTAGCCCTGACAAGTGAAGTCAGATCAGACCTTTGGGAATGACCTAATTGTTCTTTCCCGAGGGCTGGACGTTTGCTTGCCCTTGGCCGTGGCATCAGCCCTGGCAAGCCTGGGAGACCTCCCAGACTCTGGCAGGTGGGTTCCTTCTTCTCACAGAAAACACAAAGGACAGAGGGGCTCACTGAGGTTGCAGCCCTCCCTCGTCATCTGCAATGCCCACCATCCTGAGAATTTTGTGAGTAAACACAGCCCAGAGCCCCGCTGAGACTCGCGTTCACTGTTTTCACATTTGACGGCATGCCTCCTTGGTGCTGGAAAGTTCTCCCAGCTGCTGGTGGATGGGTGCGTCTACTATCCCCTTCGTCCCCACCTCCATTTTTCTGGCAGCTGCTCAAATTTTCAGGATAGCTGTAGTGACAGTGGTGCACATAGGCGCTCTGATTCCACTCTGGTTATTTTTGGCAGCCGTGAGCAAGCCAGGGCCTCGACTTCTGGAACTGTGTGGTTGGGATATTAGGTAACCTTTTCTTGTGCAAGTACAGACAGAGAGTTCTGACCTGCACCCATCCATCCATCCATCCATCCGCCCGCCGCTGGCATGTCATTTTCCTTGTTGCGAACGTTAGCAAATGCACAGTGAACCCTCTCTCTGATATCGTCCTTTGTTCCTGATAAAAGATGGCTCTGGAGAAGGCTGAACATTGATCGAGTGTATGTCGTTGTTGTTTTTTTTCCTAGATTGAAAACATAGATGCCTGCTTGAATTTCCTGGCAGCTAAGGGAATAAACATCCAGGGGCTGTCTGCAGAAGGTGAGTCAGAGCGCTTGTCCTGAAGCTGCTTTTTCATCGTCAGAAATGCCCACCTGTTACTTACTGACGACTTTAATACAGTTAAGCCCAGGGTGCTGGTGCGCGCTTCTGGTTTTTTTTCCTCCCGGTTTTGAGGCAGCTCAAGGCCTGTCTAGACTTGAGGATGTCAACTTTTTGACACCTAAAGAATCACTCCAGGAATGCAGATTCAACCATGTCGGCCAACGTCTGCAAAGCGCTGAGGGGGGAGTACTGGCGATGGAGCTGCTTCTCGGGAGGGCGGCTTGATCAGACAATGCTGATTTGATTCGCCCGGCTAGCAATTCGGTTAATTATCAAGCCGGGCCTTATCTGTGGGAGAGAGAACACTTAGCCACAGCACATATTTAAATTGTACGGTTCCCAGGGAAAAATGCCGAATCCTTATCTCTTACTTTTATTAGAAGAAGCAGCACTTTTCCTGGCTCAAAAAAAAAAAAAAAAAAAAAAAAAGGAAAGAAAAGAAAACACGTGATATATTAATGAGAGGCTACATTTTGACATCCCGATTAGTTTTTAATTAACTCCAATTGGGTGGCTAATTAGCACATTAGCGTGTGCTGGTGGTTTGCTATTCAATTAAGTATTGGTCTGGAGATGGCTGGTCCGAATTCTCAGCTGCCTCAGGCAACGTCTCGCCCTGGAATCTTCGTGCTCTCTCGTGTTTGTAAATACAAGCGGCTGCCAGCTCCGGGGCTGCCACAGGCCCCGGCAGCCTCCCAGACTCATTAGGCTGCACCTGCCTCCAGTTTTCCCAGAACAGGTAAAGCAGTTTGGGCCTCGGAAGACACCACCTTTCCCTAGCAAGGTTGCTTGTTGAAAAGATGCCTATTAGCATCGACTCCGGCGGTCAGGGTGGGGAGGAGGGGGGCAGTGAGGACAGAAACAGCCCGGTGGAGCAGGTAAGTTTGCACATGTGGTCTGCTTGGGGCCTCCTTGCTTTTGCCATGCTATGCGGTGAAAGCTTGGTTTTCCTGGCCCTGTGACCGGTATTGGGGGTGGGTGGCTAATATTGATGCCTCGTGGCCGTGTCGCGGCTGAATGTGACCTCTCACGCTGGGTCCGTCCCGGGTCAGGGGTGGACACACTGCTTCCAGAGGTCTCCATGGCTGCTGTCGGCCGGTCAGCCCTAACCATTGCTGGGGCGTGGTGGGGGTTGGTGTGGGGTTTCCATGGACAGGTGGGGAGATGCAAATTCCCATTCCGAGGAACATCCTTTCCTTCTGGTAGAGTGTTCTTGTGCGGGCTGGTGGGTGGCAGGCACACATCCCTCATGGTTTCTGGAAGTAGTCGGACACTAGGCCTGTGCCGCCCCCCCCCCCCCCGAGCATCAGCAGGGACTTGCAGAGACCTGCCCAGCAGAAAGGTCTCTAGGGGATGTGGATCGATGTAGGTCAACTTCATCCCGTGTGGCCTGGGGCTGACACCTGGCCACTCTGCCATCTATCTACATGTTGTCCTGCCTTCTGCCTTGTTTGTCCCTCTACCTACCCCATCCTCTTTATACCCCAAGGCATAGATTATTCAGTAACTACTTGTCCAGTAAGTAAGTACCACCTGCACTTTTAAGGCTTTTACGTGCAGCACTCCAGCATTCACGACTGAAGTGGGAGTTTATAATAGCCTGCATTTACAGATGGGAAGAGCTTGGCTTTAAGAGGTTGCGAGTGACAACCTCAAAGCCCGTAGCTAGTGAGCTGCGGAGCCAGAGCTGAACCCAGGTCTGTGTGAGTTCAGAGCTCGTGTTCGCGGTGTCTTTTGGGGCAGCAGATGGATAAAATCGAGGCATGTCACCTGCAGGTGAAAGAAACCAGGAAACGTTTAGAACTTCGTTGGCCAGAACACTGTCTCAGAAGATGCCGTGCAGCCCACAGAGGCATATCAGGCAGACACTCAGCCCCAGCCTTGTCCGTGTTAGGATGTGGCCCTTGGGGGTCTCTGAGCATAGAAGAGCCCACTGAACCAGTGTGTGGAGGTGTCCACAGTTACTGAAACACCCCTTCATGGCGTTTCAGTAACTGCCCCCAACTGTGTGATGTGGAACTCCCCCCATCTTTCCTGCTGAGTCGAGACTCGCTTCCTGATATCTTGGCCAGAATACATAACTCATCAGTGATGGTTCGTTATTAGAACAGTTTTATGTTAATACTTATGATGGTCTTGTTTGGTTTTTAATTTTTTATTAAAATTCAGTTAACATTTAGTGTATTATTAGTTCCAGGGGTAGAATTTAGTGATTCATCAGTTGCATGTAACGCCCAATACTCATTCCATCACCCTCCTCCCCTCCAGCAACCCTCAGTTTGTTTCCTAGAGTTAAGAGTCTTGTATGGTTTGCCTCCCTCTCTGTTTTTGTCTTATTTTATTTTTCCTTCCGTTCCCCTATGTTC
>NW_024424786.1:8110804-8348096 GCF_017311325.1 Ursus maritimus
CCCCCCCCCCCCCCGAGCATCAGCAGGGACTTGCAGAGACCTGCCCAGCAGAAAGGTCTCTAGGGGATGTGGATCGATGTAGGTCAACTTCATCCCGTGTGGCCTGGGGCTGACACCTGGCCACTCTGCCATCTATCTACATGTTGTCCTGCCTTCTGCCTTGTTTGTCCCTCTACCTACCCCATCCTCTTTATACCCCAAGGCATAGATTATTCAGTAACTACTTGTCCAGTAAGTAAGTACCACCTGCACTTTTAAGGCTTTTACGTGCAGCACTCCAGCATTCACGACTGAAGTGGGAGTTTATAATAGCCTGCATTTACAGATGGGAAGAGCTTGGCTTTAAGAGGTTGCGAGTGACAACCTCAAAGCCCGTAGCTAGTGAGCTGCGGAGCCAGAGCTGAACCCAGGTCTGTGTGAGTTCAGAGCTCGTGTTCGCGGTGTCTTTTGGGGCAGCAGATGGATAAAATCGAGGCATGTCACCTGCAGGTGAAAGAAACCAGGAAACGTTTAGAACTTCGTTGGCCAGAACACTGTCTCAGAAGATGCCGTGCAGCCCACAGAGGCATATCAGGCAGACACTCAGCCCCAGCCTTGTCCGTGTTAGGATGTGGCCCTTGGGGGTCTCTGAGCATAGAAGAGCCCACTGAACCAGTGTGTGGAGGTGTCCACAGTTACTGAAACACCCCTTCATGGCGTTTCAGTAACTGCCCCCAACTGTGTGATGTGGAACTCCCCCCATCTTTCCTGCTGAGTCGAGACTCGCTTCCTGATATCTTGGCCAGAATACATAACTCATCAGTGATGGTTCGTTATTAGAACAGTTTTATGTTAATACTTATGATGGTCTTGTTTGGTTTTTAATTTTTTATTAAAATTCAGTTAACATTTAGTGTATTATTAGTTCCAGGGGTAGAATTTAGTGATTCATCAGTTGCATGTAACGCCCAATACTCATTCCATCACCCTCCTCCCCTCCAGCAACCCTCAGTTTGTTTCCTAGAGTTAAGAGTCTTGTATGGTTTGCCTCCCTCTCTGTTTTTGTCTTATTTTATTTTTCCTTCCGTTCCCCTATGTTCATTTGTTTTGGTCTTTAAATTCCACATGAGTGAAATTATATGGTATTTGTCTTTCTCTGACTTATTTCACTTAATATAATACCCTCTAGTTCCACCCACATCACTAAAATGGCAAGATTTCATTCTTTCCGATGGCTGTGTAATATTCCATTCCATACACACACACACACACACACACACATACATACCATATCTTCTTTATCCATTCATGCATTGATGGACATCTGGGCTCTTTCCATAGTTTGGCTGTTGTAGACGTTATTGCTATAAACATTGGGGTGCAAGTACCCCTTCAAATCACTATGTCTGTATCCTTTGAATAAATACCCAGTAGTGCAATTGCCAGGTCATAGGGTAGCTCTGTTTTTAACTTTTTGACAAATCTCCATACAGTTTTCCCAGAGTGGCCGCACCAGCTTGCATTCCCACCAACAGTGTAAGACGGTTCCCCTTTCTCTGCATCCTTACCAACATCTGTTGTTTCCTGACTTGTTAATTTTAGCCATTCTGAGGGTGTGAGGTGGTATCTCATTGTGGTTTTGGTTTGTATTTCCCTGATGCTGAGTGATGTGGAGCATTTTTTCATGTGTCTGTTGGCCATTTGTGTCTTCTTTGGAGAAATGTCTGTTCATGTCTTCTGTCCATTTCTTGACTGGAGTTTTTGTTTCTTGGGTGTTGAGTTTGATCAGTTCTTTATAGATTTTGGATACTGGCCCTTTATCTGCTAGACATTTGCAAATATCTTATTCTATGGGTTGTCTTTTAGTGTTGGTCTTGTTTCTTTTTTAAACTTCAGTTTCAAATTCTGCTCAAAGCTCTTTTTCACCCATATGCCCCAGAGCAAGTAGCTTTAGGAGATTGAAGGAGGGGGATGGCTGGATGGCTCAGTCGGTTAAGCCTCCAACACTTTTATTTCAGCTCAGGTCGTCATCACAAGGTTGCGAGATTGAGCTGCTCATTTCTCTGCCCTGTCTCCTCCATCCTCCCCACTCCCACCCCTAGCTCACATGCACAATCACTCTCTCTCTCAAGAAAAAAAAAAATTAAAAAATAGAAGGAAAAAAAAGGAAGAAGATTGAAGAGGGACGGGGGCCTAATGACTTCTTCCCCTCCCTTTCTTGCTTTGCCTGAGCCTCTAGGACTGGGACTGGTAAAGCAGGCAGAATTCTGCTGCTGGTGAAGTTGCCGCCCTCTTCTTAGGGAGCCATAATTGCTGCTGTCCCCAAGTGAGAGTCTCTGCATGCCCCACTGACCACAGGCTTGTCCCCATGTTGCTCCCAGGACATTAGTAGTCTTTTGTGAGACTGTCCAGCAATTCTGGCTTGCCCTCAGTGGGTAGCATTGATATCTGGTTTCCCCCAATTCCGGCCCCTCCTAGTCCCCACGTAAGGTGGTCCTAGTGAGACTGTAGACCTCAGTCTCCTCATCCCTGCATTATCCACTATAGAACTGGCAGGAATCTGTGGCCTCCATCTTGGAGTAGGTAGAACAGTCCTACTGTTACCTGGAAGGCCCCACGATACAGTTTCTCTCCACCTCTTTCCTCCCTGACTTTAGTGGCCAAGAGACACATTTGCCAAGTCCGTGCTGAGCGGATGTCCAGCCAGGGACTGGAAAGCCAGCACCCAACTTGGAGTGAATCTTGGCACCTCTACTCCTTTGTCCTCAAGGAGCTCAAGGACCTCACCTTCTTTTCCTTGATGAGGGGAGGAAATATCCAGTCTCTGTGATCATCAGACATTACCACCCTCCCCGACTCTGTGGCACTTTCTCATCTAGATCTTCTGTGGGGTTTTTTTTTTTTTTTTGCTTTTTTTTGTCCATTGAGGCATTTTATTCACACATGTGTATTACATCCCTAGAAAAGAAATCCCAGGATTTTCCCTTGTGTGATTTTGCCTTGCTTCTTCATGGTCCATGATGCCAACTGAGGTGGTCAGTACAATGAAACCAAACTGGCGAGACGGGAGCAGACTATTCTGCCATTTTTCTAAACCTTTGAGTTGTGCATCAGATCTGGGGCTCACCACTCCACACTTGTTTAACTTGCCCCCGAGGTTCACAACAGTTTTCCCTGCTCTGTGACCATCAGTGATTTCAAATTCGCCGATGTAACGAGCTTTGTCATCACAGTCAGAAACTGGAAGATCGGTTTTCGGGGTACGGCCTTTGGGAGAGCGCGCCTTTGGAGCACGGCCTAATAAGAACCTGGCGTTTGCCTCTCTTGTCAGCATTGTGAATGCTCTTGAGAGCATCTGCCAGGACGTTCATGTGGAATTCCTGGGAAATCCCATTACAGTGGCCCACAAAGATGGCAGAAAGAGTCCTCTAGATCTTCTGACCTTGACTTTTGAGGTGGGGGGGACGATGATGGTGTTCGGTGGTGGGACTGATTCTGGACTAGCGCAGTCTTGTGGAAGGTGACTGGCTCTGACTTTTGTCAACTCCTCGAATTTATAGAGGAAGGATACTTAGAGACTTTTATCCTCAAATGGGCTTTATTCACTTTATTCAATTTCAAGATTACAAGAAACCTCTCAGTTGACATACTGTTAAATTGTAGAAATAGAAACCATTTATGGAGACCCCATGTGTCAGTCCCTGAGCTAAGTGCTATACATGGTTTATAGCTTATTTAATCCCTCCAGCAACCTTTTGAGATCAGTATTCATATTATCCCCATCATACAGAGGAGGAAACTAAGGCCCAGAGACATTAAGTCCCACATGGGAAAAGGGAGGCCCACAAGGTCAGCCGTGGCTAAGCTACTCATATCTGTCTCAGAGGCCTGGTATTTTTCTGCCACTCCCCACTCCTCACACTTCTAACCATCTGCATAATTACTAGAAAAGCATCATTGTGTTTAAAGAAATAATGTAGTTTTAATGCTTTTTGTTTTCCTTTTGAAGACGACTGAGTGCCCTGAGGCCCCTCCTCTGATGAATAACATCAGGGGTTGGAAAGCCCCATAGGTACTTCTCCGCCCCTTTCCAGGACTAAAGCAGGGTTTGGAACCCCGGGAGGGTGCATGCACCTGTCCTTGAAACACTGCAGCCGGTCGTGCCCTGCCCCAACCTGCCTGATAGAGGACCACAGAGCGTCTTTGTTCCAGGGTAGGGCCTGCGGGCCCAGCGGAGCCTGTTGGTTTGAGGCACTTCCCCCGGACTAGGCCTTCCCGCCGCCTCTGTGTTCCAGACTGTAGGACCCATCCGGTGTCATGGGAGCAAAATCACCCTAACCTGGGTGATTTTCAAGATCCCTTCAACCCCTCCCCAACACACACTCCACCTGTCACGACCATCTGTAAAGCTGTCCTGTGACAAAGGATGGCTTTTATTCTTGGGAGGTTTTTGGGTTTTTTTTTTGTTTGTTTGTTTGTTTTTGTGAGAGAGAGAGAGAACATGCATGAGCAGGAGGGAGGGACAGAGGGAGACGCGTACTCCCTGAGGAGCAGGGAGCCCAATGAGGAACTTGATCCCAGGACCCCGGGACTCTGGGACCACGACCCAAGCCGAAGGCAGACGCTTAACCAATTTAGCCACCCAGGTGCCCCTATCCTTGGGAGTTTTGAGAACACCAGGCCCTGAGCCCATCCTCCCGTAATGGAGAAGTGAAGGTCTGGGGTGTGAGGCGTATCCTATCTAGTTCAGCAAACATTTGCTGGGCATGTCCTGTATACCAGGCATCGTATCAGTCATACAAAATTAGCTCTAGTTTTCGCTAATAAGAGAGCTGGGCTACTGGTGTGTATATAGTGGTAACGAAGAAAGGCAGTGACTAGCTTTGCCTGGGGCAGTCAGGGGGCTTGACAAGGACAGTGGTGTTTCCCCGGGGTTTGAAGGATAAACAGGCATTCACCAGACAGGAAAGGAAGGTAGTGGGAAATCTAGACAGAAGAAGAGGCTGAGGCAGTAGGGACAAGAGCAAAGTCCGGCTCTTTACCAACCTTGAGGAATGGGGGAGACGGAGGCAGGCAGATCCTTTCAGGTGCCTCCAGGAAAGGAGTGTATGTTTTGGAGTGAAGTTGGTTGCTGACGTGATGAGCTCAGACCTGGTTCCCCTTTACTCTGAGCCAGAGAGCAGAAGGCCTTTCTGGACCGTTAGGAGAAAAGCAGCAGATGCATGGTTTCCATTTCCTCCTGCCCACATCACCTGTTTGGCAGTGAGTGGACCTGATTCTTACTCACCAGAAGGGACCCTGTAGGCTCTCCCACCCCCTCATCCATCCCAGCTCCCCCTGTGGGGACAGCCATTGACTGGATTGGGGAGCAGGACACAGAAGGGCTGCAGGAATGGGGTGGGAAGTTCTGTGGTGAATGTAGGTTATGCAGAGGGCCCATCTGGAGGGACAATGCCACAGAATCCACAGTCCCGAATCGGCTGGGTGAGCCGGACAGCGCTGTGGGTTAAGGAAACCGGATAGGAATTCTGACTCTGCGGTCTGGTCTGAGCTGGCCCTCCCTTCCTCTGGCTCCCAGTCCATTCTTCCCTGCAAAGCAGATTTCTTTGTATTAGATTATTCCAGTGTTTGTGCCTTTGTAAACCAGGTCTGAGGCTTCAGTAACACTGAAAGAAAAGGACTCTGAGTTTCCAATCCTTCATGCCCAGCATCCCATACGGCATGTATGTACATTCATACCAGCCAGTGAGCGCAAAGAAATCAGTCAGAACCTGAGGAAATTTAGAGTCCAGGCAATACTGAATTCTAATGGAGATTGAAAAATCGCCTCTGTAGTATGTTCATCGTACATGGACGTGGCTGCAAGCGGGGAAATGGAGTCAGGGTTCTCAGGTAGGTGAAGCTACCAGCCAGCCGCTGTCCGTTCTAGCTAGGGCTACGTTTCTGTGTGGGTTTTTTTTTTTTTTTTTCTTATTCTAGAAATGAAGAGTGAGGATAGTTGATCAGACACAAAATGATACTGTTTTTCCAAACCTCGGGCAATGTCATGAAGGAAACATTTTTGCGGGCCGATGGACTTTGTTGTTAGTCTGTCGGTGCCGCCCGCTTACCAGGCCTCATGGAACACGGACACACGCCCCTTGGAAATCTGGAAAGAATACCG
The DNA here is from genome assembly GCF_017311325.1 of Ursus maritimus. NCBI lineage: Eukaryota > Metazoa > Chordata > Mammalia > Carnivora > Ursidae > Ursus > Ursus maritimus. Next base: position 8,116,947 of record NW_024424786.1, read on the forward strand.
TTTTAGCTATTTTGGGTACTGTCTGCTATAGACCACCCATGGCATAAACTCTGTGGCTTCCAACCCCAAACAGAGCATCTCCCGCTCTCCAGTTTTCGTGCTCTGCAAAGAAAATTACACAGGGCAGACACCCAGCACCTGGGGAGGGGACACACAGGATGCGGTCTCTTCGTACGGCGGGGTGTTACTCAGCACTATGGGGAAGCAAACTAACGATAAGTGCTCCAACGTGGGTCACCCTAAACACATGCTCAGTGAACGAAGCCATGTGCAAAAGACTGCATATTGCACAGCTCCGTTTACAGGGACTGTCCGGAAGAGACAAACCTTGTAGAAACAGCAGTTTCGACATTGCCTGGGAATGGGTTTGGGGACTGACTGCAGATGAGAATGAGGACTCTGTTTAGGGTGATGGGAATAGACTGAGATTAGCATTGACTGAAAATCATCGTACACTTAATCTTCTGGATACAAATTACACTTGGATAAAGCTGTTTACAAAAGAAACGGGCAGTGCCTGGGTGGTTAAGTGTCCCAACTCTTGATTTTGGCTCAGGTTGTGATCTTAGGGTCGTGAGTTCAAGCCCTGTGTCATCCTCCGTGCTGGGTGTGGAGAGTCTGCTTGAGATTCTCCCTCTTGCTCTCCGCCTTCCCCCATCCCAGCGTGTGCACACGCGCTCTCTCTTTCTCTCTCAAACAAAACCCCCAAGATCGAAAGCGTACCATTGACTTTTGTCTAATAATGAGATCGTCCTTCTCGATGCCATATTTCCTGGCCATAGTTCCCGAGCCAAAATGGGAAATAGAGCCAGGCAGTGACCCGGGTGGTTTGCACTCGTTTTCTCATTCATTGTTCACTTAATTCTCATAACAAGCCTGTGGGAAAGGTGCAGGGGGGCACATACCTGTTTTAAAGAAGAAAACAGAGGACCCGAGAGGTTGAGTCTTCTGAAAACTCAGTCTATAAATGATGAATTGCCGAGATTCAAACCCGGGTCTTGCTGGCTCAAAAAATCAGTGATCTTTATAATAAAAATATTACCTGCTAGGAAGAAGTCTATGTGTGGGAAGACTGTGCTCTTTGGCAGAGAAAACGATGCTTGAGGGACCGATGCTGAGTTATGAACAGTAAGGGACTCACCAACCACAGTGGGTAGAGAATATGACAAAACTGTCTCTGTTTGCCCTGGCTTGGGCTGGCCTGCTAGGAGGTGCTGATGTAGACATGCCTTCCTCTTACAGGGGACAACCCATCCGCCCCTGGGTGTGCTGAATTTTTAGTTCCTTCCTTTTTTGTTGTTCTTACATGGTTCCAAAAAATGTATTATGGAATGTGCCAAACATTCCATAATCACAGAATACTTACAGAAGAATAAAGAATACTTATATGCCCACCAGCTAGCTTAATAAATAAAACATTATCTGGTGTGCTTTTAAATTTACCACACGTGATGGGTAGACAAGTAAAGCCAAGTTACACAGTGTGGGGAGACCAGGCTTTGAGATGGAAAAACCTTGATTCAAATCCCAAATCCCAGCTCTGTCGTGTATTCCCTTGGAGAGGTCATAAAACCAATCTGAGCTGCTGTTTTTCTTTACAATGAGGACATTAATACTCACTTCCCAGGTTGTCGGGATTGAATGAGATCATGCTCAGAGAGCTTAACGTGATACATACTAATTAGTAGTAGTCCTTGTTCTTATAAACTGCACAACACGATAACTGTCAAAGGCACTAGAAATAAATCTCACATAGATTTCACCAATCCCCATGATTAGCTCTACTTTCTCCCTCCCGTGAATTCAATTTTGAGGGGGAAATGGTTTCTTAGGTTCCTTAACAGGTGCTAACCTGCATGCCAACTTTTGATTCTGTCCCCAACTCCCAGCAGTGCCCAGCTGGGTGACCAACCACAGGTGCGTGGTCACGCTCCAGAGCCACCTGACTCCTCCCATCCAGACCTCCCATTCTGTGACCCTGATGTGCTCGTAAGAACATTTGGAAGCAGACACAGAACAAGCCACAGGGGCGTGCGTGCTGTTTTTTTGGTTTCCGTGGGTTGGAGAAGGAAGCAGAGCTGAGGGTTAAACTATCTCCAGAAACTCGGGGCCTCAGCCAGCTCTGGGGGGCTTTCTCTGCTCCCGTATCGCACAAGACGGTTTATAAACATCCTCCTTTGTCCAGGCCAGTCCTGGTTTACACCTGACCACCTGGCCTAATTAAAAGCTCCCCCCTTTCACTCTCAGAAGCATCATGGTTCGCATGGTAAGCCGTAAGATGACCGCAGTAAAAACCATTTCTAAGGCACGAACCCAAACCTGAATGGAAATCTCATACAGGATGCTGGGGGCTATGGTTATTTGTAACCACGACCAGGGAAGGACTTCACTTCCCACAGTGTGCGACCACAGATAGGCTCCTACTGGATCTGCAAACAGCCTTGTGTGATGGGGAAGCTGTGTCAATGTTGCCAGTAAGGCCCAGAGAGATCAAGCGACTTGCCCAGAGTTGCATGGCTAGTACGTGCTGGAGTACAGACTGGAACCCATGTTTGTGTTGTCCGTGGTGATCGTTTCTTCAGGGCCTGGCAGTCATTCAGCCCGGCCTAGTCAGATCACGCCCAGGACACTGGCAGGCGTGCAGGGAATGGGGCTTGTTTCTGAAAAGACCCCATTCAGCCCCTCTGCCCTGCAAGGGGGCCTGGAGGAAACTCTTGCTCCTATATCAGCAGTCTCTTCCCGGCCCAGGGCTACTCTGGACGTGTGCATCCCCCACACAGGAGATGCTCCCCTTCCTCCACCCCACTCCTTCTAACCCCCTCGCCAGTTTGGAGAAGGAAATTTAGCCTCAGGTGGAAGCAAAGCAGAGGGAGACCCCAAGATTCCTTTTCCCTGTCCCTCAGGCTGGGTGACTCTTGTACTTCACCCTCAGGATCGGTTCAGGCCCCGGCCATTGCATCTGCTGTTAAAAGAACATAAAAGGAGGGATTCTCCGAGGAGAATCACCCTCGATCCATAGCCACTGTCTGTGAACAAGTATTTTATTCCTTCTTGGCAGCTTTTTATGCATGCCTTGAGGCAAATGCATTTCAACATCTAAAAAATTCTGTTTGGAATAAAAATTTTCTCACCCCCCCCCTCTGTTCTCATTTTTTTTTAATACAAAATTTTTGTGTGAGTTCTTTATGAAAGGAAGTTCTATAGCCGATCCCCACACCCACCCCAAATTAGTGATTTAGTAGACAAGGGGGACACAGAGCCATGTGTTTGAGGGAAGGATGGTTGGGGAGAGCAGAGCGAGGATTTCAGAGTGGGGTAGCAGCCACGTGGCCTGCGCAGAGTGGCTGGAGGCACGGAGCGTGGAGCCGGCAGAACTGCCAAGTGGAGCCCGGTGAGTTTCCCCCAGCGCCGGAGAGCACCTCTGTCCCGGATTGGTTGCTTCGCCTGAGAACAGGCACAGTCTTGCTCGGGAGTCGGACTTTTTTTGGTCGTGTCCTTGCTGAGAATTTCCTCCTGGCACTTGCCAGACTCCCAGTTGCAACTTGCCTCCCGTATCTGCTCTCAATGCCGGTGGGGGAGAAGAAGCTAATTTCTTTGTGGCCGAGGCCTGACTTTCATTGACTGTGATCCCAGGGAAGCGTTCAGGAAATCCATCCTGTCCTGGAGAAATGAAACTCGAGAGCAAGAGAGGGCTCCCAAGCTGGGACTCCTTGTCTAAAAGAATCTCTTTATTGTCTTGCAGAAATCAGGAATGGCAACCTCAAGGCCATCCTAGGCCTCTTCTTCAGCCTCTCCCGCTACAAGCAGCAGCAGCAGCAGCCCCAGAAGCAGCACCTCTCTGCGCCGCCACCGCCCGCCGTGGCCCAGGTGGCCGGGGCCCCCTCCCAGGGCCAGGCTGGCACTCCTCAGCAGCAGGTGCCAGCCACCCCCCAGCCTCTCCAGCCGGCGCCACATCAGCAGTCCAAAGCACAAGCTGAAATGCAGTCCAGGTGGGGGCTCCTCGCCGACTGGTAATCCCGTGGTTTACCCTTCACACCGGCCCGATGGTAGCCTAGGCCAAGTGGGTTTCCGTTTGGGTCTCTGCAGTGCTGAGAATCCCCCTACTGGTAGTGGGGGTTAGCATGAACTTGAAATGGATGCAGCGGGGCTGTGCCTGGTAGAGATGTATACTTTTATGGGTCAGAATGGCCAGCAGCCGGAGCTGATTAGCCACTCTTGCCTTAACTCTGGCCCATTATGCACGTGCTCCAGTGCAATAAACAGCCCCGAAAATAGACTTCAGACTGGTTTTGCGTGTTTGCCTATGAGCTGGGTGTTCGGTGTTCTGTGTGTGAGTCATTCTACTTAGTGGAGGCAAAAGTTCTGCCATAGATGCCTCCGCTTCACCAGAAGAGAAGTATCACGAACACAGAAGGAAGATGGGACATGCTTAGCAAGGAAGGGGGCAGCCACCTTCCCTGAGAGGGCCAGGGACTGGGGTTTGTTAACCTTGGGGAGTTGATAGCGGCCTCAGCTGTGGTCCTCTGTTTGGTAGGATTAGGGCTTAGATGTTGCTGATGTTCCCAGAGGGACTGATGTGTGCCAGTGGAGTTCTCGCCGTAGAATGAGATGCACGCAGTGCCAGGGTAGTTACCATCTACTGCGTTACAATGGGAATAGCTGGCATTCCTCAACCACTCTGCAGAAAATCGCCTTGTAAAACATTTGCTTTCATGGGTGGGGACAAAGGGAGGGGGTTAGGAGCTAGAAAGTTTTTGACTCGTAGTCAAATTCTAGAGTAAAGTCCGCAATAATTATTGTTTAAAGCTGTAAACCTTTAGTTATCAAATCATCTAAATGTCACTAATTAAATTGATTGCTTGATTTCCTTTAATATGTGCTACAGAGTAATAACGGCTTTTCCTTTCCAGTCCCCAGAGCACCAGTGTTAACAGTCGTAGGGCTTCTTACACGTTCGTACCCTCAGCAGCCCATTGTAGCTGGACAAAGCACGAGACAGTGCAGACGAAACAGGTGCCTTATAGATGGCTACAGCTTTTTCCTTCCCCTGAGAAGCGCGACTTCCCATCTGTGATGGGTGTTAAAACCAGCAGTGACGGATGTGCTGTAAATCAGATCTCCTAATTATCTAATTATGTCCAGTTTACTTTATGGAAATTTGTAGGCTAGCAGAAATGGCTGGACTAGTAATGCAGAACAGACGGCCAGGCAGCGAGCCTCTGCACCCTGACCTGAAGAACCACCTGAGTGAGGGCCATTCTCTGATCAGAGGTCCCTGGTGGCCCTGGGTGATTGACTGACCAGGATATCGTTTCCCACGCTGTATTCTACAAAGTGCTTATTCCCTGGATGGTAACTTGCAGGGGAAGTGTTCCACAGGGAGAAAAGTTGGTAAATAACCTGGGTTGAGTTGTTAGAACTATTATTACAGGTCTACTCAAATCCTTGAATCGGCCAAAATGCACTCATTTATTTAGTTAGTGTTTGAATGCCTCCCGTGTGCCAGGCTCTGTTCTAGGCACTTGAGGTTCGTGGATGAATGAGACAACCGGTGTGCCCACTCTTCGCATTTTCCTGGAGGAGGCAGGCAAATAGGGAAGAGAACTATCAAATAGTGGTATTCCAATAAGATGATGGGATTCAGAAGGATTAGGTTGATAAGTTAGGTTGGACTGAGAGGAAATTCTCTCTGGGGACATGAGACCACAGTGGAGATAGGAATGACGTGGGGCAAGCCACTTGAAGTTTAGGTGTAGAATAGATCAACCAGGGGTTGCAGCTGGTGCAAAGGCCCTGTGGTATAAGAGTAAGCTTGACAGGTTGGAGGACCAGAAAGAGGGCTGGTGTGGCTGGAGGTCACTGGGTGAGGGGAGTTGGAAAATGTGATAAGGTACCTGTAAGCAAAGCCTCTGTCTACATGGAACACCGTATGACTGGTAGTCCCTAGAGTTGCCTAGTGCTGTGACCCTGAGGTCCAGTCACAGAGTTCTAGCTAAACTGGGCGAAGAGTTTGCATTTCATTTTATAGGTAACAGGAAGCCAATGGGGGGTCTTGAGCAGGAGAGAGTCTTGATTCGATTTACAGTTAAAAAAAAAAAAAAGTCTTCTTAGCTCCTCTCTGGATAATAAGACTGTGAAGGAGTAGAGATGGAAGGAAGGACCCCAGTCAAGAGTCCCCCAGATGACCATGGCTTGGGCCAAGGGCTAGAGCAGATCCGTTGATGAACCACTTCACGAGGTTGAGCCAACAGGCCTGTGAATAGATGGGCTGGCTGCAGTGAGGGAGAACCTCACAGATAAAGCCTAGATGCCTGGCGTGAGCAATGGTAAATGGTGCTATTTATTGGGATGCGGGAGCCTGAGAGGAGAACACGTGTGCACCGTGAACCTTCAGAAGAGGCCATAGAAAGCATTCCTCAAACTTAGCCACAGAACGTACTTCACAGAGCTTCTCACTGCATGTAGGATGCCAAGGAACATGTGTTGAGCAACGCTGGGCTTGTGTCACCAAGCTATGCTAGCCCGAGGCACCCATTTCCATGGCAGGCGTTTGTTTTCTCGAGAGAACCAGATGTTCCAGTCAGGACACCCATCTCCCAGTAAGAAAAAACATCCTACTATTAATAAATGCGTTACCTAAAGAAGAGCCAAACTTACTTAAGCCAGGTTTTTATATCCATTTATTCCAGAGTGATTCCTACCATCATGGTCCCCTGACTCTGTAGTGTGGTGACACGGATTGGCCTTTAGAGTTGCTGCTATGTGTCTTCCCTCATCCTTTATCTGGCCCAGACTGGGTTACTTCTGCAGATGACTGGTTTCCCACATTATATACTGATTCTTTCTAATTTTACTTCCAAAGGACAATTTTATCCTCAAGTTCTAGGGATCTAATATCCCATGATTACATAAGAATAATAAAATGGCATCACTGGCTTAGTCCATTGTATTTCTATCCCACATTTTGTCTGTGATAGCCAGACTCCCAAGGGTAATGGTTTGCACCCTTGATCATCAGTGTCAAATGTTGGCGTAAGCCCCGAACGCCAAGTTTCAGTCCTCTGTTAGAACTCTGCCAGATACAAACATGCCTGAACACTGTACCTCTTGGGATAGGAAATACTAAAGCCTGGCAGCTTTTCCATGAAATTTGTTTGAAAGGAGTCATGGAAGCTGGCAAAGGAAATTTGAGCCGCTGGCATGAGGGCATAAGAGCGGCTCCTCCATGATGGCCGAACGGAGACTCACGTTTCCCTCTTCCCTTCAGCTCTTCTCATTAATCTATGTGCGGCCAAGAACTTGATCCATATTTCAGCTCATGAAATTCCTCACCCGTGCAGAGTCCAGGAGAGAAGCATCGTCCCCAAGACTCACTTTCCTCTCCATCTGTGTCTACCTTACATAGTATCAGTATTCAGCTGGTTAGGAAAAATCCAGACAATTGCTTCATTTTGTTTTCTTCTGCATGCTCTCTTGTCTCTTCCTTTACTTCTGGAGTCTAGTGACACCAGCGTTTGTCTTTCCCACCTCAGATCACGGCATGGGGTTCCAAAGAATATGTGTTGAGAAACACAGGTCGGTGTAGGGTGTACTTGGTACAGGGTGGGGGATAGAAGACTGATAATTATTTTTACCTTTTGTAATGCTGTAAACAAGTTTACCTTTCTTTTAAGCCCAATCAAGATTCCTCACATGTACAATTTTTTTTTGTCCGAAGCCTAGAATTTAGCAAGTTCAGAAGACTTTAAATGAATATTTCTTTAAAAAAAAAAAAGGATTCATATATTTGAGAGAGAAAGCAAGCTCAGTGGCGAGGCGCAGAAGGAGAGAGAGAGAATCTTAAGCAGATTCTGAGCTGAGCATGGAACCTGATGGGGGTCTCGATCCCACGATCCTGAGATCACAACCTGAGCTGAAACCAAGAGTCGGCTGCTTACCGACTAAGCCACCCAGGCACCCCTTAAATGAACATTTCTATACCACTGACAGCGAATCTTCCCAAGACCAGTAAAACTTGCAAACATCTATACCCATGTTTTGGGTCAACATTTTATATGGCACATTTATCTGAAAAGCACCGTGGTAGAACAGCATGTGAAATAGAAGCATCTAGATACTTTTAGAAAGCTATAAAGTTTGTTTACCTATCAGAGACCCCTCACTTCAGTGTCTTCTGATGGGAAGAAGAAGCCTTAGGCCACAGGTAGCAGAAAAGATATTCAGCGTTTAAAAAAAAAAATCACAGAAGTTCTTAGATCATCTTGATAGCGGTTTCTTCACATTGGAATAATTTTGTCAAATCAGAAAAGTTAGAGGAGGAAGGCAGGCTGCGTATTGTAGGAAAAGTGGGCAGAGGGCAAACCCGGTGCACGCCCGTGGTCGTCGATTCCCGTTAGTGATGTGTATGTCTAACGTATCTTCTCTCCCCTCACTCATCTCTTCCACTTTTTCTCTTTCCCATCATGCAGTGCATCATCCAAGGACTCCTCTCAAAGCAAAATCATCCGCTTCACTCTGGGTCAGAAAAAGATTTCTAGGTTAGATTTTTCTCTGTGTCCTGCGAAGCATGGTTTCAACCCAACTCATTGATCCCTTTGCTCTGGCTAAGTTTCCTTTTGGTCCCTCTCCCCGTTTCATGTTTGCAGTTTGAGAAAACCAAACATGCTTTGGCTAATGACCCAATGTCGGAGAGTTTTGAGAGTGTCTGGGGGGGGGGGTGTCATTGAAAATGAGTGTGTATGTGTGTGTCCGAGTGTATGTGGGGTCAAGGTGTACGTACTGCTTCTGCATTTCATTGATTTGGGCTTTGATTGCTCGGTCATCAAAATCCTTTCTGATTCAGGGAGAGGTAAGTTTCTTGGTGGACTTTGTAGTGGTTTTACGATGAGTTTGGCTCCCTGCTCTGGCCTGGCCCTGATCCTGCCTCACCTGCATTTCCTTTGCGTGTGTGGTGCTTTTTAATGTTGCTGTTATTGCTTCAATTACTAACATGGGATTGGTTTTCTTTTGGATTATAAAGACCTGAAGCATGAATCCAGTTGGTTGCAGGAGACAAAGCAGCAAGGCAGCTCTGTCTCATTTTTGTTTCTGGATGCTCTTTTGTATCTTGGAGAGATTGCCTCAGTTACCTAAAGATAAAAATCAGCCTTGCTCACTAACTAGTTCTCTTGACGCAGAGTTTGGCATCTTCTGCCTCCTGGGAGGACCCATTCCAGGGTATGGAAAATGCCGGTCACATCTTTGGGACCTACTGTTCTTTTAAAAGTAGCAAGAGCTAACATTTACTGAATGCTTGTTATGCACCAATTTGAATGTATTCTCATATTTAATTCTCACGTCAGTCTTCATGCGGCGGGTCATGTTATTGTCCCCATTTTACAAATGAGAAAACTAAAATCGAGGAAGTTAGGTAAGTGACCCAAGGTGACACAAAGTGGGGAAAAAACCAGGATTTGAGTACAGGTAATCTAACTCCGGAACCCTCACCTTAACCACTGTCTTATTACACTCCTCCTCTCTTCCTCCCCCTTGAAATCTGGCACTTAGGGGGTTGTTGAGGCTGTTTTTAAAAATCTTAGATTTCAACCATTACTCTCAGTTTTTTGCCTCCCCCTGTGGCATCCCAACAGAACCCGATGCTGGGGTAGAATCTCTTCATTTACTTTTCACTAAATTCTCACTTAAAGCTAACAGGAGGCCCACGCGGCATTTGTATCTGTATTCATGTGACAGATACGTACTGACGTCTGCCTGCTGCCCCACTCTGTCAAGCTCTAGGTGCCTTTTCTAGCCGTAGCTTTCTTTGTCTTTTCTAAAAGGTCACATGTAGGGAGACCCAACTCGGGATCTGCCTGGCTGTTGGGGAGAAGCCACAGGGCAGTTGCTTCTTTGTAGAACAAGTCGAGATGTTACCCAAACTTCGTTCTGGGGGACAGGAGGGAACCCACGTTCATCCGTGCTTCTCACAATCCTGTGTGTTTGTCAGTTTGGACTGCTAGAACAAATCACCGCAAACGGGGTGACTTAAACAACAGAAATGTTTTCCTTACAGTTCTGGAGCCTGGCAAGTCCAAGGTCAGGATGCCCGCACAGTCGGGTTCTAATAAGGGCCCTGTTCCTGGTTTCCAGATGGCAGTGTTCTTGCTGTGTCCCCCCATGGAGAGAGCGAGAGATGAAGCAAGCACCATCCGTTCTCTTGTTATAAGGCACTAACCCCATCATGTGGTCCTTATGACCTAAGTCCCTCCCGTAAGCCCCACTTCCAGATACCATCACCTGGGGATTAGGGTTATGACACATGAATTGGGGCAGGGGCAGGGAGGACATAAACATGCAGTTCCTAACACCATGCTAGACCGTGCCTGCTTTCCCTGAAGAATAACACAGGGTCCAACTCAGACACTGACTGCCCTGGCGAACGGGGTTCCCAGTTTTTAAGTGTCCTGCAGATGTCCCTACATAGGTGTTAACCTGAATAAGGAGGTCAGCTGAAGTAAGCTCAGATTACCAAATTCAAATTGAGTTTATTTGGGAATCGCAGAGGAATTGCGATTGGGGAAATGCATGTCAGAGCAAGAAACGAGTGAGTCTGTTGAGGGTTTGGGGCAGGCTGTATTGAGGGACCAGGAGTGCAAGGGGGCATGTGAGGGTGCAGTGGGAGTCCAAGCAGTAAGTTCATGGGTTTGAGGATGGAGAGGGATTCTTTGCAGATGTGCACTGGTCAGGAGAGAAGTTTCTATATTCCGTAAATCAGACATTGATGGGAAATCAGCATCTCCGTTGTTAAGTGCCTTTCTTCTGAGGGCATGTGCACGAGATTCTCCATTTCCTATCCTCCAGTTCCACTGTAGATTGAAATTCTTTCACGAACAAAAGGAAAGGAGGGGAGTGAGCTTGGAGGGAACCTGAAATCTAGTGTCTGTTCCCACGATGTGCTACGTTCTAGAAGATAAAACAGACAGGAGCTTGCTGGGAAAATATCTGCTTACGGCACATGCCCATCCCAAGCATGATTTGTTACCAGGAGGCAGTGGGAAGAGAGGAAAGACTGAAGGGTGAGGCCGTGTCTGCCCCTCCCCCAGGGTGTGCTGGGTACAGGGCTTCCAAGCTGACTGAAAGCCAAGGTCTGGCGTTCTTTCAGGGTCACATCCCCCACCTAGAGTTTCTTTTCGCATACATTTTTTTGTCTCTGATGTTAATGAAAGGATGTTCTTTGTTTCATTATTTGCCTAATACTCCTCCTTGTCCTCCCTTACCCCCTCTCCTTTCCCACCCCCAGCCTTGAGCACAATTCTGATCAGCATTTGAGCCAATCCAGGCATCCCCAAATGTAGCAGTAAAATTGGCTGCCAAAAGAAATAGATTTACCCCTGCTGACGGAGTAAGACACCGCCCCCAGAGCTCTGGAAATAGATCTTATTCAAGTGCAAACATTGATAGAACACCTGCCAGAGACAAACGCCCTGACAGGCACCAGGGATATCCAACAGGGTGGGAAGCCTCACCCTTGAGTCTGGATGCCCGGAAGAGGCTTATAGAGGGAATCAGTACAGGGATGAAGGGTTTCCATGAATTTCTGCTTTCTTCTACAACTCTGGTCCGGTGGCACCCCTTGCAGCTCCCAAGCTGCTAGACATATTCCATCTGCAGAGGCCCAGAATCACGGTGGCTGTGAGTGGCACACCTGGTGAAAGCCCCTCTTCACCACGCACCACGTCACCTGGACTAATTATTTACTCTCCAGGAGCCAGTCGTTCCTGACTGCCTCATTCACAGTTATGTGGATCAAGTAAAGTCATTTCCAGCCCTTTTATGTCTGGTCTATAATGAGTGCACCATAACCAGCAGACACAGTGTTGTTGGTGTTTGGGGTTGATCTGGGCCACCAGGCCACCTCTAGCAAAGGTCGATCTACATAACCATCTTGTGGAGAGGAAGCGGTGGGGCTAATACTTCTGTTCTCTTTGTCCCGCTGCTGAAAAGCAGAGGCCACAGAGATGAGAGATTTAGCGTGTAATGGTCTCCTCTGGCACAAAAAGCATCTCCGATCACAACACCTTCCACCTGAGGTCCCAAGCATGTGCACACAGCTGCCATCCTGCCTGTGAAGGCCAGCTACTCCCCCCCGTTTCAAGTGGCTTTTTGGGGAAGAATGGCTTCCTTCCCATCGGCGCGCACAGTGCATGGAGCTGGGATGCGCTCACAGGTTACTTGCCAGGAATGACAATTTACCATACGGCCTGCTTGGCTCTGCGCATGTTGAAGAAATCGACCATGGCTCCAATAGCAGCAGGATTTCTCTTCTGCCTCTTTTTTTATACCACTTCCTTTAAACTTATTATTATATATATTTTTTAAAGCAACATGTGTATGCTTCAAAGAACCCATCTGTGCCCTCTGTCATTTGGTAGCTATGTTTGGAACATGGAATGATCTTGAGAAGCAGAGTTGTTCTTGCAAAGGAGGCCTTGGAACTTTCTGGCACCATAAATGATGCGGGGTTGACTTGACATGCTCCCCTCTCCCTGCTGTTCCACAGGAGCAAGACCCATCTTTTTGCAGAGAGGGGTGCTGATGTACAGGCAGCAACTGTTTCCAAGCTGGGACTTGATAGAAGTTCTTGCCATGCACAAGAATGTTAATAGTGATGAACTTGAGAATGTGAGCTGGGGGCCCGGGATCTGTGTTACTGTGAACTAGAGGATGCTCTGCTTTTCCACTCTAGCTCTGCTCCCAGCCTCGCTAACGAATGCCTCATTGCTGGAGGCCAGGACAACGTCCAGATTCATACTGTGGCATGCAAAGCCCTCTCTACTCTGGCCCTGCCTGCTTCTCTAGCCTCATTTCCTCCCAGCCTGTCCGCCACTCCCCAGCCCACACCAGCCTGCCTTCCTCTGCAGGAGACCTCTGCCTCTCACCATGACTCCGTACCCTCTTGCCCTCCACTCGCATTTCCGTTCCACATGCCACATCTTGCTGTGGGGTCGCATCTACTTGGAACCTTCCCTGGCTATCCCACCAACTTCCCAGATTATCATTTTCCTTCTTTGAATTACTTCTGACCTTTGCACATTCTGTTATCAATACGTGTGTAATTTAGATGTCATCTGGGATCAGTCAGCCCCTTAAGATCTGGAGGAGACTGAACTAGAACCCTGCCTCAGTCTGTTTGGGCTGCCATAGTAATAAATACCGCAGACTCAGTGGCTGATAAACAACAGAAATTTATTGCTCACATTTCTCGAAGCTGGAAGTCCAAGATCAGGATGCCAGCCTAGTCAGGTTCTGGTGAGCAGTGCCCTCCAGGTTGCAGATGGCTGACTTCTCACTCTGTCCTCAGGGTTGAACGAGCCACCTAGCATTCTGCACCATTTTTTATAAGGGCATTAATGTCATTCGTGAGAGTTCTGTGTAATGACCTAATCACCTCCCAAAGGCCCCACCTCTTAATGCCATCATACCGGGATTAGGATTTTCACATAGGAATTTGGGGCGGGGGACATAAACATTCAGACCGCAGAAAACTCTTCTTCAATTTGCAGAAAATCTAGTGCCTTCCTCATGATTGCTCATGTACCTTAGGTCCTCAAGGTCGCCTTTGTCTTTGAAATGCTACATTTGAGATCTTATAATTCACTCCGAATTAATTCCAGTAGATTAACTCACTATCCCAAAGAATATTTTGGTTCCCTCATGGGTGGATCCTAACAAGCCTTTTTCCTTACTTCCTACCCACCACACGTTCATTCATGGCCTTTGTGTGTGAGGCAGACTTTGCTGAAAATTTCAGAGGGATGGCGGGGGGCCTGATTTGGAGCAAGCAACTATTCAAGCCCGTTCACCACAAAACCCAAGTTTTAAAGCATTGCGTTGCCATGGACACCTTCTGAAACTTAGAAGAAATTACTTGGTCTCCACCCAGTCTTCCCATTTGGTCAAGTTCGAGGAGCTGTCCTGACTAGGGTGTAACAGTGATGGGGGTAGAAGGTGACATGAATCGGCTTGAACTTTAGGGTGGCTTTTGATGCCTAAATATGTGCCAAGCATTCTTTTTCATGTCAGCTGCCTTCAAGGCCTTTGAGAATTCCTTCTCCGTGTCCTAGGAAACTTGGCACAACCCTGCAGCCACTTGAAGGCTATGCCGCTCCCATCAAAGGTGTACCCCCAGGTCCTGACTCAGTGCAAAGAATCTGAGGATGACCACCCATGAGAAACCAGAACTGTCTTAGTTGATCCAAGACCAGGAATGTTTCACTCTGGGGATTGGGGCCTACAGATGGCTCAGAGGTACCCTAAGTATAAGGTCCCAGCCACAGATACTTGGTTGAAGCAGTTTCTCTTCTGGAATGTTTCTTAGGGAAATGAGTACTGTCTGCCAAAGCCTGGCTTGCCTCTTTGAAAATGTAGATCTCAGACTTTCATATGTTGATTTTTATCTGCTCTCTTCTGATACTTTCATTTAGATCCATCGATTTTCTTCATTTTTTTATTTAATTCTTTTTTGTACCAAAGCATGTTTCCTTTATTACAATGCTGAGTTCATTTATGAATTTATGTTCAGCAGAGAGGATGGGTAGGGGAACTAACATGCATTGAGTACTTATAATAGGCCAGACATTAAGCCCCATTCCAAATGAACAACTATCCTATTGGATAGTTTATTATTCCAAAGTTATCTGATGTGGAACAGAATTCTTGGAGAGATTATAATACTGGTCCAGTGTCATGTGCATGAAAAAGCCCATGTTTTATCCATTATCCCACACTGCCTCACAGAGAACTAAATTGCCTACCCAATTCAAGGTTGTACTCATGCCATCTGATGCTTTGATCAGTCTTCTTTCTATAAAGGCCCCGACTGACCTGAAAAATCTGTGGTCCAGCCCTGGGTCAGGGCAGTGGGGGCTCTTCAGCAGCTCCGAAGAGAATGTATCTTTCCCTTCTTGATGCTTTTTGCTTCTGTACTCCTTGCAAATTCCCTACCGAAGTAGAATGCTATAGCCATTCACCCTGTACCACTTCATACAGTTGCTGTGACTTCATCTTGGAACAAGTCTATAATCCATTTCCAGTCCTGTCTGTGGGCATGAAGACTCTCATAGACTATAGCTGGGATAGGGGAGTCCAGCCCAAAGGACTCCGTGTCTGCACCTGCAGAAGCTCTACCATTAGCTGTGAGTACTCAGCTAAAAATGACTTGGAGGGCTTACTGGATGCTGTTTGTATTCAACGTAGAACCAAGAGGTACCAAGATCCCATTGCTAGACCTCCTTATTCAGTTGTGCTGGCCACATCTGGTACCCAAATATAGACCCTGGCACTGCTGGTTTTGAACCCCACTCTGTGCCTTTGTGGGGTGAATATTTTCTCCAAACAAGATGGGATAAATTAACAGAGGAGCAGATCCTCCTAGTGCAGTGGAAAGTGCACTTCCCTCTGCCACTTGCGGGGGAGAACTCACCCCCTTCCTTCTCGCCTAGCTCCCAATCAGGGAATTGGGCCACCTTCTTCTTAACTGTATAAATTTTACAGTGCTCTCACACTAGCTCATGTTCTCTGTTTACTCTACAACCATCTTTCTTGCTCAGCCAGCAAGAAAAAGTTTAAAGTGATTGCTTGCTTATATGTAAAATGCTTCCAGACTGCAGACCTCTTTGGTGCTTACAGATTTGCATGGGAAGAGAAAGTTGAAAGCTTTATGAGTTGAAAGTTCAGACTTAACACAAGATCTAATGCTAGTCAGCGGAGGTTCCAGTGGCTTTTAAACACAGTTAAGTGGGTTTTAGCTGAAAGATATAACTATTTCATTATTTATTCATCTTTCAACTTTTAATGATTAGAAACAGCCTGCTTAGTAGTCTCTGAACCAAAGTTTCTGATCTGGGGAGTCTTACCCTTAACTCTTGGGAGAGGAGGCTGTAATATCTTTAACATATTACAAAGATGTCTGCTAACTTTATTTCTTAAACCACCCCAAATGAGGTACTTTATTTAAAGAGAAGGTGTATGTTTGTCTTTAGGTTAATGGTTTCCTGCTGGCTCTACAGAGGGAATGTATGATTTTATCCATCTACTGTGCAGAGAAGCTGGGCTTCAGCCTCTAAGTAATATCTATGGAGACAAGTTGTCAGGTGTTGAAGGAAAATGTATGTCTGAACACGTGTTTTCATCCAGGCCATAAGTTTTTTCAGTGTAGTTGTATTGGGTTCTGCGTGCTAGCAGGTCTCTTTCTGACCATTATAAATTACATCATTTTCTTGACACTGCAATCCTGGATTATGACAAACACCATATTAATACCTACCAGAAGAAATGCACACATAATAAGGTAAAAAAGCTTAAAGTCTGATATGGCCTTTAAGTTCCACACTTTATAGAATTAGAGTTGACATGGTTTAGCCCTGTGGAAAAGTAAAATTACTCATCCGAGAGAAAAAGGAAGATGAACATTGTATTTCTAATGAGCAAACGTATTCATTTCCTTTTCCTTCAGAATTTCTCTTTGCTCAAAGGCAACCTCGGGTTTTGCTGTTGGACTTTGCTGGGGTCATTAGTAGCCTAGATGTTTGTAGTAGTTCTACTAAATCTTTTGATTGGCAAACCTCCACAGACCCAATGTCTTGAATGGTTTCCTTTACCTCCTGCATGGTTGCAGTTCCTTCTTCTGAGACACTGCTATTCTCCTGAGACTGAATCCATTATTCTGTTGTTTTTGCATTTTAGGCTTCCAGGTCCTACCGCAAGGGTGTCCGCTGCAGGCAGCGAAGCCAAAACACGTGGAGGGTCAGCCACTGCTAACAACCGACGCAGCCAGAGCTTTAACAACTATGACAAGTCCAAACCGGTCACCTCCCCACTTCCACCACCACCACCAAGCAGCCACGAGAAAGGTAAGTCAACTTCTTGAGGGTCCTTTTTGGCATCTACCTTTACAGCAGATCCAGTTCCTTTGGGTGAGTTTGGTCAGGATTGGGAGTGGGGTGCAAATAGGATGGTGGGCATGGGCCACAGGACATACTTGGCTGGCAGGAACTTCGTTAGCAGAGGTATTAATGAAGTGGGGGAAATATGTTCATAGCTGCTAGCAGGAATACCTGTATTCATTTCAGTGGGGGCCCAGAAGACACCTGACTACAGAGAGAAGCCATACAGCATTTACAATTTGAAAAAAAAAAAAACTTTCCTAGAACATGCTTTGTATGGTAGATGGTTTTCCAGAAATGCAAGCTTCTTGGAGGGTGCGTTGTGTGATCTGATAAGGTTTTTACCCATCAAAAGTGATATGAGGGAAGTTAAAAAGAAGGGCATTTTCACCCTTTGAAAAAGACATGTGGGTTGGCCAAATGAATATCTTGGCTACATATGAGGAATATGCCACATTATTCTTGGTGTTCTGATGATGTAACTTTTACCAAAAGAGGATATGACTTTTTGCTATACGTAGCCCTGAGATTTTAGGATGGGGGGAAAGGTGAGTCGCGCTGTGCGGGCTAGTACACAGAAGGTAGTGAAACAAACCTTCGCTTGCTTCAGTCTGTGTCTCGTGGGACATTGGAGAAACTGAGTCAGCGTAGAAGGTGCTATGGTAAGAGGCAGCGCCCTCTTTCATTCCTCCTAGTCAAAGGGGTCTAGACTTCTTGAGGGGAGGAGGACATGCCCAAATCTCTTGAAAGCATTTTCTACCTGGTAGGGTTTGTTGTAGAAGTGCCCCTTACTCCCCCAAGACCCAGGAGAGCTGCCTCCCACTCCCTAAAGTGCTCCAAGAACCTGGACAGCCCTCCCACTGTGAACGAAGTCAGAGCCTGCCTGACTTACCCCTCCAGCCCAGGACGGCTTGGTTCCGTGGAGCTGTGTTTCTGCCCTTCCCCCACCTAGAATACTTGAGAAAATATGAAGGAAATTTTTGTATGGCTGACATATATGGCAGAAGGTTTTGCCTACAGGGCATTAGAAACCCTGCAACTAGCAGTAGGATGTCTCAGCCAGTCAAGATTCTTTGTGATCCAGCCCTTGGCTTCTGCCTTAAGGAAATCATTTTTCTTCTCTCTTTCCCCCTCTTCCCCTCCCTTCCTTTTCTTTTCTTCAACCATACCCAAGCGTGTTCTTTTCAAAAACGTGTTCTTTTCAAAAGTGTGTTCTTTTTAAAAGTGTGTTTAAATTGCAAAAATAATATATGCTTGTAAAATGGTACAAGTACATATCACATAAAAGTTCTCCTTTGCATGCTCCCTGAAGGATACTAATATAAACCGTCCTATGTATATTCTTCTGGAACTAATTTCAAAATACATTTATACACACACACACTATATATATATATGTAGATAGAGATATATAGAAAGGTGTTTTTTATATCAATAAATAAGAGCTACATTTTATTGAGTACCTACTGTGTGCCTCATTGAATCCCCCAACAAGCTATGTTGTTATCCCCATCTTACAAGGGATGAAACTCAGGCAAAGGGAGGTTAAATACTTGCTGAGGCCACACCAGAGATGGTAAGAGATGGAGTTGGATCTGGACCCAGGCGCCTTGGTTCTAGAACATGATTAATACTGTGCTTTTCCTGCAAGCAGAAAAGAAATGCTCAAAGCCTTGCCTATTGAAGGCTGGAGACATGCAGGTTGAGCAAGAGGGGGGAGCTAAGAGCATGTGGGGGACAACCTGTGCAGAGCCCTCTGCTGGGCCATCCCGTCCTTGTCCCATGGTCATCCGGGGAGAAGCTGTCATAAAAAAAAGTCTGAAGGATGGATGTGAGACCAATATCCAAAAGATTGAGAAAAGAAAGAAAAGTTCTTCGTGGATAGAACAGGGGATGATGAAGGGTTGGCAGCTGGGATGTTGTCCCAGAGCCTACCACAGATGGAGGGCCACTCAGGCAGCCCAGCAGGTGCTGGCTAGCTGTGCTGGGACGGCCACCAGTCTGCCCCTGTCCTGGGCAGGGGCTGCCATATGCACACTGAGCAGCCAGAGAGCCATCGCCTGTCAAAGATCAGTGGCTGCTACTAATGGAGGCATTGCCTAGGGAAGGACTGTGGGATGGGAAAAAGTCAGACTTATTTATTGAGCAGATATTATCTGCCAGGGACTTTGATGGTCACTGTGTCACTTGATCTTCACAAACATTCTGTGTGATTAATATTATTAACCCAGTTTTACAGATAAACGGGGCTAACTGAGATTTAGTCACTAGGCCTCCCTGGTAGTTGAGCGCTGGAATTCATATCGAGGTTCGACTGCTGGATTTGAACTCGGCTCTGTCCTGTCCCCTGGGAGGTCTACAGTGAGAATCAAGTAAGGTAGTGTGAGGATATTTTGTGAGCTGTGACTCTCTCAAAATCCACTGAGGATTCGCTCTCGGAATGATAAAAATAACCGCCTGCAGTTCCCGGTGCACCGAAGGGTGCTTTTATTTTCCCTCTCCAGTCCTGGAGAGCGTAGGCAAAGCAGGCATGGGGCAGACCCGGGTATTTTTAGACTAATGCTTTCCCACCATCCCGAGGTGACGGGACAGTGCGATTTTACCTTCAGGGGCCTTTGTATTTCCTCCTCCTTGCTCACGGACCCTGTGTCCTCCGTTGCATCTGACCTCGATTGCAGCTTATGAGGTGGCCAGATCCATGCAACATAGGATGTGTGGGGAGAGAAATAGCTCCACCACCTAGCCACGTGGGAGGTACACCAGGTTCCTGGGTGCCTAAGACAGCATCCCTCGTCTTGAGAAGTCTTGGAGAGACGCGCACTGGTGAGCAGATAAATTGTAGCTCAGTGTGGTTGGTGCTGTAGTTGAGGTACGGACTACTTTCAGATGAGGTAAAGTCCACGATATGATCTCATGACCTGTCCTTCTAGAAGCTTTCTTGTGAGTCAGCCAGGCCCTGAGAGCATCGCGTGCTGGCACTTCGCTGTCAGGTAAACCAGTTCACACGGTTGTGTGTGTGACCCACTGGGCCAGAATTCTCCTTCTAGGAATTGATCTAGTCACACCAGTAAGGGGGATGAGAAATTCAGTATTCTGTCAATAAAGGACAAAAATATTTCAACACCGAGTCCTGATTTTTTCCAAAAGGATAAAGAGGAGTAAAAGGAAATTTTTTAAATGATTTTTTATTATATTATGTTAGTCACCATACAGTACATCCCTGGTTTCTGATTAAAAGGAAATTTTTTAACAGGCAACTTTTCCAAAGCCCAGGAGCAGTTAAATCTTTGTGAGGAAATACTAAAAGATTCCTCTTAAAATCATGCCCAAAGAGGCAAATGCCCTCCTGCCATGACCAGATTTAAAATTTGGTTCTGATCACACTGAAGAGTCACCTGAGACGTCAAACAGAAGAGAAGTAATAGGTGCATAAAATACTTCACAGGGAGAAAAAACCTGGGGACACAATGTATTAGCTCATTCTGTGAGGTGACCAAGTACACGGCTGGTGTATAAAACCCAGGAGTGTCCCTGTACAGCGACATAACCATTTGTCTTCCTGAAGACTCACATCTCAGATTTTGCCTGTGAGGGTTGGAGGAAAGTCTGCAGATCCTCAGCCCTTAGGGAAGCCTGCTGGTCGGTGTGTAGTCGTCACTGGCGTGGTTAGGTTTGTCTTTGGCTCCGTCCTCTCGCTCCTGCGAGCAGCGGCCGGCACAGCATCACCTGGCCCGCGGGATGTGGTGAGTGGGATCCCCCGCAAGACGTCTGTCGAGGGATGGCGTGGAAGCACGAGCGCTCCTCACGTCTTCTGTTGTCTCCCAGCGGCCCTCGGGCTCCAGAGAAGAATCCCAGATTTTCGGGGAGAGGAAATAGCTGTCGTGTTCAACATTCGTGACGTTATCTTTTCCTTTGCATTCCCTCACGTAACATCCTCCGAATGGGGTGGCCCTGCCCACAGTCTCCTACATTTCTGAAGTGTTTGGTCCATCAGATGAGTTTGAAACGTTTAGTGTTCCTAAACTAAATTCTATGCAAATGGAAGCTGTTCTCCCCTGAGTGATAGGGTTTTCTTCATGGAGAAAGCATATCTGTATGATATTTTCATGGTACAAATCATCCTATAAAAATTGTCAAACAACACAAGTGTTTGGAAAGAAAGGGAGCTCTACATAGTCCCGCCTCTTGGGATTCACCCCTGTTTATCACTTGGTTTTTATTCTTCTGCGTTTTCTTTGTGCATATACTGTCACATTTTGGTAAATGTTTCCTCAGGCTGAGTGTATGCTGAGTACTATTCTGAGGGCTGTGTAAGTAATAATTAAATTCTTACAGGAGCTCTGCACCTGCACACACATACACTCACACACATTGTATAGGATTTAAAATCTCCTAAAGAAAATCAACGAATCACGGCCAGCCTTTTCATAGGGTTTTCTCTAATAACTGCAAAGCACGCCATTACATGAATTTACCTTAATATTTTTTTTAAAGATTTTATTTATTCATTTTAACAGAGACAGCCAGCGAGAGAGGGAACACAAGCAGGGGGAGTGGGAGAGGAAGCAGCAGGCTCCCAGCGGAGGAGCCCGATGTGGGGCTCGATCCCATCACGCCGGGATCACGCCCTGAGCCGAAGGCAGACGCCCAACCGCTGTGCCACCCAGGCGCCCCTACCTTAATATTTTTAACTACTTTCATTTCGGTTGCTTCTACTTTTTCGATGTTCTAAGTACTGACATTAAATCCTCGTGTCTCTCTTGCATGTATACACCGTTTCAGTGGAGTTGCTGCATAAAGGGTATACACGTTACAGCTGTTTTAACATTGCCAGATGTTGCTTCCAGCAGGTTATACCTATGTCTGTTCCCATCGACAATGGGTGAGAGGCTAGTTTCCCTACACACTTGACACCACTTCTGCTTTCACTCTCTTGGGCAAAAAATACTCTCTTTGAAATGAGGCAAATTACTTTAAGAAGCTGAAAGAGCAAGATCATTTGCTTAAAAACTGGCCCTTTTTTACTGACGTTTTGCTATGAGTTACAACTAGTGACCTCGTCATAGTCAGAAAGCACTTGGGTTTGAGAGCAAGCTGCCTGCCAACTAGTGTGACCTCACTCAAGACACTTAATTTCTCCAGGCCTCAGTTTCCCCTTCTGTAAAGTGAGTCTGAGGTCATCCGTCACCAAGCCACTGTGAGGTGTGAATGCTTGTTTTCGCTGGCCTTTGGCCTTGTCTAGTGGGAGCCCCATCAGTGCTTTCTGCGACGTTCCCTCCCCTGGGCCTCATTCTCTGTCATTTTCTTCCTCTTGTTGACTCCAGCCTGTCATGGGTAGGAAAGAAGAGTCAGACGTGGGTGGAGACAGAGTTCCACAGCCTTCAGCACTATGTCCTGTCTGAGTAACATGGAGCCATTGATTTGGAATCTCTGTAAACTTGTCACTTTATGGTTGGTGAAGCAAGTTATTTAAGTTAATGATTGAAAGAGGTAACCATGAAGAAGTTGCCCGTGGCCCACCATTAACCAGGATTCTGACCTAAAATTACAGATGAGATGGGATTAATTCAGTGGTCCAAGTCACACAGAAAAGAATACGGTTGGGTGCCTCCGTTTCCGGTTGTTTCTCTCATTTGTTTGTTTTGTCACTCCTTATGTCCGGCATCGGGCTTGTTGTCATGACTGAGGGGACTGAGACGCAGACGCTGCTTTCCAGGGCTGTCAGCCTCAGGGGAGGGGCAGTGCTCACAAGTCCTAGAAGAGAAATGTGCTCAAGGTCTTGAGGAAAAAGATGGACTTAGCCAGGAAAGCTCCAGGAAGGCTCCAGGAGGACTTGAGAGGAGTGATAGCATTTGCAGTGACGTCCACCTCCAGATTTTCATGGAGAGAAGGCGAGGGGAAGGCTGGGAAGGATCGATTCATCCTACTGTTTGGGTCCAGGTGTTAATCTGACAGGACATCTGTTGGGGTCACTATGTTAATAAACTCATGTCCTGTGGAGGACCTCCAGAGGGGAAACTTCTACAAGATCATTTCAGCGGTGGGGTAGGGCCTCCCTTGGCCATCAGGAGACCCCTGCCATTCCAGAGCTGTTATCCTCGGCCACGGACAGCTCTGGTGCCTGTCCGTGCTCAGTAGGTGGTAATCATCTCCGTTTGGTAATCGGCTGTGAGGTTGCCTTGAGCCTCCAAGCAGAAGCCATAATTGTCTGAGGGCTTAAAAAGGCAGCTTAAAGGTTTGAACCAAGGAGGTATTGCTGGATTTAAAGGAGTCTCTGGGGAGTCATCAGGAAGTGGAATTCAGTGAACTGTTAGTTCAGCCATTGAGGCTAGGCGGGTAGGACGAATTAAAAGCTACCAAACTTAGGGACCTCACACACGGCACTAGAAGGAAAAAACAGCCTAGCAAGTGTTTGAGAAGTTGTACTGGTCTCTTGGGCCAGACTAGAGTTACCTGGGGAGGAAATGTTGAGGGCCCGACAATTAAAGAGGAAGAGTTTACATTGAAGCAGACAACTGTGTTTGAGGTCTGGCCTTGCCAACTTCCCACAAGTATGTGCTCACTGGGGTGTCTGCTCAGGGTCCCCCTCAGAGGACCATCATAAGCCACATTTGGCACCGTCCTGCTCAGGATACAGACAGGAATCACAGGGCAGTGAAGTGTTTCTCTTCCATAGGAATGGTCCTGTTTACAGCAGTCCACATAGCCATCCAGGAGCTGTGGCTGCCCCCTCCCGTTTGAGGGACCACTCAGGTGTGATGGTACAAGACTCATGCAAGGCAGGTGCAAGAGTCGCTGTAGCTTAAAAGCACATGCCCCATGGCAGCCAGTATCTCTTGTAAAAGCACCATATGCACAACAACTTCTAGGCTTCCCGCAAGGATTAGGTCTGAATAGTAGTCACAGGACTTGGAGATTCCAAAATGTTGGTGTCCCCCAAGACGTATTTATACTTCATTTATAGCTCTTCCCAGTCCAGCTGTGGTGTAACTATCATGGGTCATTTTTACCATGAGCAATGTTGCCTAGTAACATAGCTGACATTCTATCTTTATCAAGTTTCCAGGGGAACAGAGTTACAAGGTTAACCGAAGGCTAAATTCTCATGCAGAAGGGGGAAAGATTTTGTTAATCCTTTTCCAACAGTAGGTCAGCTCACCTCTCAGACGTTCAGTTTATTTTTCTGTGAAGTGGCATCAGGCTGCCCTGGCCCAAATGATGGTAGAGAGTCAGATGCGAAGTATTCTCTCTAATTTTTGATATAGCACAATTCATATGCTCTGTCCTGGTTGCCTCTTCTGAGTGTGGACATCACTATGAAATATTATGACTTACTGCTTCCTGATAGCTGGAGCTTAGTGATGTTGTGGGTTTCACTTGCATGGTGTGAACAAATTGCCAAGTTCTGATTTTCTGAAATATCGTGTAGTCAGTTCATTTGCTGTCCGTTAATGGTGCCCTTTCATAAGTAGGCAGGTGGAGGTTAATGGCTTCTGCATAAAGGCTAGTTTTATTTTTTTTAGTTTATTTTATTTTTAAAGATTTTATTTATTTATTTGACAGAGATAGAGACAGCCGGTGAGAGAGGGAACACAAGCAGGGGGAGTGGGAGAGGAAGAAGCAGGCTCATAGCGGAGGAGCCTGATGTGGGGCTAGATCCCATAACGCCGGGATCACGCCCTGAGCCGAAGGCAGACGCTTAACCGCTGTGCCACCCAGACGCCCCGAGTTTTATTTTTTTTAATTTTCATTTCACAGCAGTTTCCTTTTGTTCTAAGCAAAGTATGGACATTGTCTAATTGAATAGAAGAGAGTCCTAAAACACATGGTTTCAGGTCTCCCAAATAATGCCTCAAAACAGTAACATTGTTCCCCTCCGACACAGTGCCTGCAAATTGACCATGTACAATCCAAGAGGGGACAGCATGGTGGGTCTCTGTTAATTCTGAAGCGTGCAGCTCAAGTCCCATGATCTGGTGGGACGGTACACTCAAGACTCTGGACTGTTGTTTTTCAAGGTGTGAATAATGGACCATGGACACCAGCATCCTTTGTGGTAATTGCTGGAAACACAAATCCTGAGGCTTTGTGAGCCTCGTCCTTCTAAGTCAGACTTCTCAATGAGAGCCTGGAAATCCACATTTTGCCCCTTAATATTCTTAGAGGCCTGAAATCTGAGAACCCCTCTCCCAGGAGGCCTTCTGGGTCACCTTGGAATGGGCATGCGGCCTTCCAACTGTCCTTCTGTTCTCAGCAACCACTTTGGAGCGCGTTGTTATGGGGAATGGCGTTAATGTGGTAAGACACCTAGACTAATGCCTGGCATACAGCAGGAGCTCGGTAAAGAGGAAACCATTTAAATTTGCATATATGTTTTTTGTACCTAAATTTAAAATTGTTCTCAGAGCCAGTAACTTATACTGGGTAGACTTACCTGCTTGCCAAGGTCTTTGTATCTTCTTTTGGTTTCATTCTGTTGCCTCACTAATCTTCAGTGAAATTCTTATTGTAATTTTTTTTTTTTGGAGAGTTGGGGGAGGGGGCAGAGGGAGAGGGAGAATCTTAAGCAGACTCCATGCCCAGCGCAAAGCGCTACATGGCACTCGATCTCACTACTCCGAGATCATGACTTGAAATCAGGAGTCAGAGGCTTCACCAACTGCACCACCCAGGTGCCCTTCTTATTGTAATTTTTTTTAAAATTTCAATATTACTTCATTTCAGTTGAGCTAATAGAAAGCAAGGAAAAGGATTTCAATCTCCTATTTAGCCTGGAAATACAAAAAAAGGAGCATCGCTGTGGGATCTAGATATGGTAGCAGAGATAATGCGATGCAGGGAGGTGTTTGAAGGGGAAAGTCAGCTCAGCCTTCCTCTGATTGGAGAATCACCTTCTGGCTCTTTCTCTGCTCGGCACTGGAAGAGCCTGAAATTATTTTATAAGAGCTCTATTCTATTCAGAGGAAAGAGGAAAACTAGTAAAGCGTCCCGGCCGTGTTCCATCCTCACTGTTGTCCTTAACCTGTAGCATTAAATTAAAGTCAGAATGAAGGTGAAGGACATGGTATCTGGTATAGTCTCTCTGGCCACCTTGGGAGCCATTTTCTGGATCTACTGTGTAATTCAGAAGATCCTTCAGAGGAGGAGATGCACCAGTCCTTCTAATGTGGGAAACGCATAACCGTTAATGCCAAGGCCACCTTTCTCGCAGAGAAGGAATAAGAAGGATAGAAGCGTGTTTGCTTTCCCCTACATGTGGATGTGTTTCAGAGCCAGTTTGGCTCTGCTATAGATCTGTTTCTAAAATACAATAAACCTGGCTTTTTGTAAGAGGACGAATGAGTAGAGAGAAGGAGAGAGAAAATAAACCATTTCGGAAGATGAAATATCTATTTGATTGGTTTGTGTCAGGAATAGAAAATGCCTCGTTGATGGTCATCCGATCTTCGGGGAATAAATTTCCGCATCTCTTTGGCTTCCATCTGCTGTGTGCAAAGCGTCACACGTATGTGAATTCAGTCTAATGTCAAGGATCATTGGTACAGGAAAGTATTTATGTTTCTGGGGGCTTTCATCATTTTTACCCAGGTGTCATCTGCAGTCAGGGCTTAGTTGTCATTCATGTAAATGTTGTTTTAAATATTTAAGTATTTGACAGAGTTTATTAGCATGGAAGATACATACATTCTGGGATAAATGCAATTACCTTTTCCCTGAGCACACATGGCCCCTATTCACAACGCACAGAAAGAAGACTGTTCTGTTGAAATGGACAAGAACAGAATGCCGGTCAGAACCAGGGGAGAGCTGCTGAGCAATAGAACTTGACAGCTAGCGTAGCTGCAACTACTCGACGGAAGTTGCTTGTGCATGCATGCGTGGCTGGCTGCTGTCTGTGCTGAGGACTTGGCATTCTCAGGCTTAAACGGACCTCATGGATAAGATGCCTGTTTCTCCACTGTAGCCCGCCTTCACCATTCTGTCAGTGTGTATCCCATCAAGATACCAACACATAACGCATCTGCCCGGGAACCTGTCTTCTCCTGATGAGAATGACAAATGAGGAGGTCCCGTGGAGAATATTTTCCAAGATAACGGTCACAAGACAGCCACATCATGGTAAGAGTGATGCACAGGCCATCTGCAGGCATCAGGCCGAGTTAATGGTCATGCTGCAGAGTGGTTCGTGCCAAGGCACTGTGGTCACGGTGTACATTCTTAGTCTCCTAGGAGCTCCTGTCATGAATTCTTTTTTTTTTTTAAGATTTTATTTATTTATTTGACAGAGAGACAGCCAGTGAGAGAGGGAACACAAGCAGGGGGAGTGGGAGAGGAAGAAGCAGGCTCCTAGTGGAGAAGCCTGATGTGGAGCTCGATCCCAGAACGCCAGGATCACGCCCTGAGCCAAAGGCAGACGCTTAACGACTGCGCCACTCAGGTGCTCCACCTGTCATGAATTCTTAGCTGCAGCCATACTGATTCATGTGATTAGCAAGGCTCCCTGAACTTTGTGGCTATTTCAGATACTAGCTGCTACTAACTGCTGTTGGAAATTAGTGGCCTGGCCTACTTCCGTCGTAAGAGCAAAGGTAAAGAAGGCCCCTCAACACCTCATGCTCTCTTTGTCTTTTTCAAAATGAGAGAATCAGGGCATTTTTATGAAATGTGAAACGGAGCGGGGAATCAGTGACTTATAATAACTCACGGGTAAAGCGGTTTTATAAAACAACTTTGGCTCAGGACCGTCCAGACATTGAGTCTCTGCTGCCCCCTACTGCCCATGTTGTGTATATCGTGTCTCTGGGTAGACTTGGTTTCCAGCCTGACGCTCTCAGGGCACTCTGTTGGGGAGGATAATGACTTGAGATTGTCCAAATGTTCTCTTCCAGACAGGGTCTCCCCACATTTGTTTCCTCAGTTTGAGAGAATGCGTGTGGATGGAAGAAAACCCACGTAGTGGGCATGATCCAGTTCATGCGGCGTGAAGAACTGACAGCAGGCCCGAGCTAAAATCATCTCCGCAGGGCCATCCACCCCCTCCCTTCAACAGCCACCAGCTGGGGGATTTAAGAATCCGGGTTAGCCCTGAGAATAAGAATCTAGGAAGGCACTGGTTGATTTTTGCTGCAAGAAGCATTCTGCTAGATTTGGCTTTATTTTTAACTCCCATGAGACCTTCCAGTATGGAGTGTGTGAGTCTGCCTCCTGTTGCATTCATGTACTTGGAACTCAGTCTTTGGTCTTTTTAGCACATTATTGGGTGCCTTCTAGATCTCCAGCATCATGCTAGCCACTAAATACTCAAAAGCGAAAAAATCCATCATCATCTTTGCCTTCATGGAACTTAGTCTGGTGGCAGAGACTGATATTAAGCCACAGATAATCTCATGCGATTTTTGTGTTAACTGCTTTTGAGAAGAAGATTAGGTGCTATGAGGGAGTATAAAGGAGAGATGAAGCCAGTTCTGTGGACAAAATAGAAGCTCATCCAGGCAAGACCCAGAGACGACGTCTTCAGGGCTCCGCTGTGCACAGAACACCCACTCCCTCACACAGTGGGTAGAAACAAAGGATGTTTTAGGAAACAGTTTTATAGACAGAGATCAGTGTCCTTTTAGAAATCGAAGTCTATATCCTGGGTGAGGTTTTTTGTTTTTTTTTTCTCTCTTTCTCTGGTCACAGAGAGAACTAAAAAAATTACAGGGACTCAAACTTTCCTTGCATATTTTTAAAAAGAATGTATTCACCTTGGCCTTCTCACAGTTAAACAGGGCCTTGTGGGAGTAGCGAATTTCCTGACCTCCCAGGAACAGAAACAGAGGCTAGATAGTCACTCACGGAAGTTACTAAAGGTGGGGTTTCCTGTATTAGCAAGTAGACTGGGGTAGATAGCCTCTAAAATCCCTTGCAGAGGGAGGACTTGATTATCCTAGGCAGAGCGTAGAGTTGGTCTGATTTTACTGGGTTCTGGAGAGTCCTGGTGAGGACACCTATCCCTCACAGTTGATTAGCGTTCCCAGAGGCTCGCCTTTGGTTTGGTTCCTTTGCAGGTATTCATTCATTCCAGAAATGCACCTTATTCCGGACCGTGCTGCTTCTGTTCTAGGGCTCACCTCTGTGCTGAACAAAGGAAGTTGGTTTTATGTAGATAATGGCTTGTGTACCGATTGTGATGACTTCCTTTCCTCCATTCACATAGTTGGGGAAGATTTCTCCCCTAACTTGAGATAAGTTGTGTAGAACTTGCCAGGCTCATACTCTGAGGCCATCAAGGAGGCCACCGGCAAGGATGTCTGCCCAGGTAAAAGCAGTCGTGACGGTTCCTGGGTGAGAAGTTATTCAGGGTGGTTTCAGCCACTTAACGCTTGGATCCCTTTCCTTGTCCTCTCCTGAGAAGAGCCGGATGTAAATATCTTAAGGCAGAATTATTTCTAGAACTCTGTTTTACATACATGCTGTAGGGGGCAGCATTCATTAAGGAAAGGCGGGGGATAGCCCGTAGAGAGGAAATGTTTAGACCTTATAGGGAAGAAACTGGGCCCGCTTGTAAAGATTTCTGTGCATCAGAGATGCTCATTCTCTCGCGTTCTTCTTATACAGACGAGATTCTGGCCCTTTGGTAATAACACTCCTTACGGGGCCAGGATCACCTTACCACATACGAAATTTATCTGGTCTGGAGTCCATACCAGTGAGCACCTATGCAGGAGAGTGACTTTTCCACATAGGACGCATGTGCTAGGGCGTGGATTCCTACCCAGATCACCTGACGCCAAGCTTGTGTTGTTTTAACCGTGTTCTGAGCCATTGCGGTGTACCCACCCCCCAATCAGAAATAGTGACTGTTTCCCCCAGAACTGCTTCAAACCTGTTACTGCCCAGGAAATCATAAATAGTAGTGAAACTTGTGGGAGCTAACCTTATTCTGGATCTTCCAGCCTTGAGAAAGTTGGTGAAGCGGGTTGTGACTTGTTGACCTCTATCTCCCCAGGCCCTAAAAATTATGGCTTCGAGTAATAGGCACGTATATGCAAGCCCACAGGTTGATGGGACAGTTCTGCTGAGGTGTGTCGGGCTCGAGTGATCTCCATGGGGCTGGCTCACACATCTGCGGCCCTCTGGGCGTCTGCTGGGTGCTGGCTGGTCTGTACTTGCCCTTAGCAGAGATGTCCCTGCTTCTCTACCCTATCTTTGATTCTCCAGCAGGCCGGTCCAGGCTGTCCTCATGGTAGATGAGCTCTGAGTACTAAGTACTCAGCCCTTTGAAGCCTAAGCTCTGGAAAGGGATACTGGTTCTCTTCTGCTGCGTTCTGTTGGCCAGAGCAAGTCACACGGTCCAGCCAGGTACATTGAGGGAGCCACATTGCAGAGTGTATGTGATACCAAGACGGTGGGCACCCGGGCAGTGTTTGCAGTCAGCCTACCACAATAAATAAGCTGGACCCCGTGCATATGTGTTAGTGATGGATTGATTTTACTTGCCAAGGTAATAGTCCATATTCATGGAGAGCCATGAAATTGAGACTCCTACTCTGAGCTCATAAAAGATAGGCCAAGACACACTTGTCTTTTCCTACAAGTATGGGGGTGTGCAGCTCTGCCAGTTCTGAGTGGGGTGAGTGGCTGAAGAATCCTTGCTTACTCCAGCCCCGCAAAAGGTCTCTGAATAGCAGAAGTGAGCCCCGTTGCTCTCTGAGGCCCCCCTCTGGCCAAGCTAGGAACTGCTTGCTGCTCAGGACTGGCAGTGCGTCAGCCCGTTCTCAGGTCTCTGGGGTCATTGGTCTTCAGATACCCATGCTCCTCCACTTTTTCTTTGCCATGCTAACTGGTACAAGTTGTGTGATGAAGGTCTGCAGGCCATACTGGGGTTCAGGACCCCGGGAGTCTGTTCCCAGCAATTCCATTTGATGGCCATGTGACTTCGATGGTGTGACTTCCGCATCTCTGAACTTCCGATTCCTGAGCTCTAAAATAGAAGTGAGAGTAGCAGCAACCTCATACAGTTACTGTGAGGATTACATGAGATGAAACATATGGGGGGAAACCCCTGAATTATGTATGTCATGTATGTCGAATGCATGAATTAATTCATGAGTGTGCACAGTCTAAAATGACTTCTTATGGGCAGAGTAACCATGGCAGCTGGACGCAGAACCCCAAGGAACCAGTTCTCTTCTCCCGCTCTTTTGCTTCAGATCAAAAGTCTAACGTGCCCATATAACCACATCTTGCTTAGCTATGTCTCTCGTGGATAAACTACGGTGAAGGATGTTTTTGAAAACCAAAGGGACCAAGAAACCCAGAGTGACCTTCACTAAAAGAACAGCTTCTAGCAAATGAACACTGACATAGCTTGGTTATCTTAGAAATGGGTAACCTATTGATTCTCAAAATCCCCCCACAGCCACTCATTAGGGGAGGGGAATTCAGGATGGAAGTATTGATTTAGACAAGCAAACATAATGGAAGGAGCATTTGTTAGGTTGCCGTTTTTATTTTACATAAATTGGTTACTAGAGTAGAAGAAAGAAGATACATCTTTCAGCAGGGGTTTGAACAAAAGGGTATTTTTAAACAAAAGGATATTAGCCAACTTAATTATACTCCTAAAGCAACGTAAAAGGTCATGATTGATGGTTTTTGCACAGTGTTGTGGAACAAGGGCCCCTTTGATTAGTAAAGGACTTTTTTTTTCCTGAATGTGATTCTATCTTTCCTTTTGTTTGTCTATCATCCTTCAGTCTGCATTCTCTGATCTTCTTAATGCATCCAAAACCACAGTTTTAAATAACCTGCTGCCCGACTCCCGGGGGTGGCGCCTGGAACATCTTTGGACAATAAAAGAAAAGACCTTGTAGCTGAACTAATGAACAGTCCCAGGAAAAGGGTGGAGTGCCAACAATGAGCGCGGCAGTTTCTGAGCTCCCTTCCGTCCGAGCATACTAAGACGCCAGGGCTCTGTCCTCGGGGTTTGGTCAGCCTTAGTGGTCATGTCTTGGCAACCGAAGTAGCCACCGCTGGCCAGAAACTGACCAGGACTGTTCAGTCTCATTAAGGAGACCATCAGATCACCTTCTGGCATGAAACGCTTCAGAAATCATCAAACAGCTGAGGTTGAAGCTGGATTCCTTGAAGTGCTTCCAGAGGCTTTGGCATATCTGCCTTTTGGATGAGCTTAACTAAACAGAGAGCTTTTCAGGTCTGGTGTCTGGGTGGCAGGAACTCCCTGGGCACTGGGAGTCACACTGAGGTGGGGGTAGGAAGGGTGGGAAGAGGGAGTTGGCTCTTCCTGGCCCACTGCTTACTCTCTCCCTTCTCCTTTCTTTTTTTTTTTTTTTAAGACTGTTAGAGAGAGAGAGAGCATGAGGGGAGGGGTGGGGAGGGGAGAGGGAGAAGCAGACTCCCCACTGGGCAGGGAGTCTAATCTGGGCCTTGATCCCAGGACTCTGGGATCCTGACCTGAGCCGAGCCGAAGGCAGATGCTTAACCGACTGAGCCACCCAGGCATCCCTCCCTTCTCCTCCTTTAAGCTGTTCTTGCTGTCACTCTCCCATCTGAGAAGGTAACTTCCCAACACCTGGAGGACCAGATGTTTTCCAGAGAGCAAGTCTGTAGTTAATTACAAATTCCTCTGTATCCTTTAGGTCAGCACCATCCAATAGACCTTTCTTCAGTGGTGGTAATATTCTATATCTGTGCTGATACGCTAACCACATGGGGGTATAAAACACTTGAAATGTGACTGGTGAGAATGAGGAACTGAAATTTTAATGTATTCAATTTTAATTAATTTAAGTGGCCACACGTGACTAGTGGCTACAGTATTTGGCAATATCTCTGAATGAAGCCTGTTATTTAGGGGCCCCTCATGGCTCAGTCAGTTAAGCATCTGACTCTTGATCTCAGCTCAGATCTTGATCTCAGGGTCATGAGTTCAAGCCCCACATTGGGCACTGTGCTGGGTGTGGAGCCTACTTTAAAAAAATAAAGTCATTTAAAAATGGCTTCCTTATCATGAAAGACCAAATATTGTTTGATTCCTTTTATATGAAATACCCAGAATAGACCGATCTATAGTGACAGAAAGCAGAGTAGTGATGGGGGTCAGGGTCGGGGTCAGGGTGGGCCTGCAGAGAGGGGCATCATGAGTGACTACTCATGTACTCAGTGGCTATGGAGTTTCTTTTTCTGTAAAAAATGTTTTAAAATTAGATTGTGGTGATGGTGGCACAACTTCATGAATATACTGGAAATTATTGAGTCATACACTTTAAATGAGTGAATGTTACAGTGTGTGAATTATAGCTCAGTAAAGTGTTTGGTTTTTTTTTTTAATAGTTTGCTTTCCTGCCATATCCAAGTAGATATTCTGAGCCTAGCTCTGTTCCTACCACATAGTATGGGTGGTAAATACCTACCCTTCCCCGGGCCTCAGTTTCCCCTTGATAAAATAAGGGTGCTGCCTTTGCCTCAAGGGTAGCAAAGAAGAGAATTTCTGGTTCTACTTTCCTTGCATCTTTATAACTTTATTCCAGGTCAGGTAGTATGGTCCTGAGGATAGAAAATGTTTCCCTTTTCTCTGGGAAACCCAGTTCCAGGAGAGCCCCAGGCAGTAGACAGAGCTTTGAGCAGGTAGTAAGATCGCCCTGCTCTGTCCATTCCCTCTGGAACAACAATGTTAGAGAGCCTTTGGTGCTGGTCTAGGAATTTTCAGTAACAGCTAAGGTATTTATCTTTTTGCGTTTGATCCAGATAAAAAGATTCGTAATTTTGCTTTGTCAGTTGATCTAATGCACCGGGATGGCTTTCCATACCCTCAGCTAGCAGATTCCCAGGAGGCAAGGTGGAGATTCCTGGTTGTAAAATGTCTTGCAGTTTTTCATGGTGTGTGGTTTATGGGGATCCTGTGGAATTTCTGGAAGTACATTCTTCAGGAGCAGGCTTGAGCTGGTCTGTTTCTTCTCCCACTTCTCATTGGGGCTTTTGAAAACAAAGGCCTGTCAAAGGGTCACAAATCAGTGACATTGGAGGAAGTAATTGTTACTATTACCCCCCCTCCTCCTCTTCATTGCCATCATAAAGCCTGTAATGCGGCAGCAAGCAGATGTCATAAATGCCTGCCTTTTAAATAACTTTAGAGCCTAGTTATTTCATGGAGGTCAGGGGATGGACTGTGAACTTAACAGAAAGGAAAGGGACGTTGTGACAATGCAATGATGGTAATGGTACCTGCTGGTTATTAGGTATTCTTTGGGGCCTGGAGTTATTTTGGGTACTTGGCATGCTGGCCTCATTTAATCCCTCACACCAGGGAGTGTCAGTAGTACCTTCTCCATTTTAAGATGCAAAACCAAGGCTCAGAGGTAAGTCAGTTGCTTACATCATGCCTCTGATGAGGCCAGAGTTGAGATTTGAACGAGGATCTGCATGATTCCAAAGCTGGTATTTTGCTATTATCATATGACCGGGGCGCCTGGGTGGCTCAGTCGGTTAAGTGTCTGCCTTCAGCTCAGGTCATGATCCCAGGGTCCTGAGATCCAGTCCTGTGTCAGCTCCCTGCTCAGAGGGGAGTCTGCTTCTCCCTCTACCCCTCCCCCCTGCTCATGCTCTCTCTAGAGCTCACTCTCTCTCAAATAAATAAATAAAATCTTTAAAGAAAAAAAAAACCAGTTTGGTTCCTACCATATCTCACTTAAAAAACAACAACAACAACAACAACAACATCATATGATCATACAAACCAGCTTTGACTAAATTCACTAAACACTGAGCTCCTTTTTGTGCCAGGAGTTATTTGCAAAACTTATTTACAAATCAGTGCAGCAATGACCAAACCAGCAAGTGCCAGATGAGTGGTGAATTAACTACACAGAANNNNAAGAGTGTTCTAGACAGAAGAGCATGCCCCAAGGCTAGGGGGTAAGAAAGAGCACAGCATGATCGAGGAAATGGAAGTGAAGTATGTGTATGTGTCCATCTGAGGCAAAATGACTTTCTCAATTCTACCCCACAAAACTGGTGCTAGACAGAGTTCTGTGAGGGCAGAGAGCATGCTGTCATGTCCAGTAAACCCTTGTTGAAGGAATGAATAGTAGCCGAAATGGAATTAGAACCCAGTCTCCTGAATCTGTTGAGTGTTCTGTCCAGTCATGTCACTCAGAGAACCCTTGGACAATTTGCAAATTGGCCTTGGACAATGGACGCCTATAGTAGTGTGATTTATAATAAGAAGTATATATGTATTTGGTCTTTGTCCCCATTTCCAGCACAGAGCTCCTAAAATTCTTGGAACTTGCTAAGCGACGAGTGTGATCAAGGTGTCATTCTTGATGCTAATGAAGTGACTGGCACCACACCCAAGGATGGGAGCTGGTGGCAGTGGAGCCAGCCGTGTGACTGAAGGGTTGGAACTTTTAGTCCCACTCACCAGTGGCCAATGATGTCATCAATCATGCCTAAGCAATGAAGTCTCCATAAAAAGGCAAAGCACACGATTTAGATAGCTTAGAGGTTGGCGATGTGGGGAGAGTGGTGTCATGGAAGCACCATGCCCTTCCCCTTGCCTTTCCCAATGTGTCTGTTCCATCTGGCTCTTCCTGAGTAATGTCCTGTTCTAATAGTCTGGTAATCTAGTAACCAAAAAGTTTCTCTGAGTTCTGTGAGTTGCTCTAGCAAATTAGTCCAACCCAAGGAGGGGTCTTGGGTACCTCCAATCTATAGCCAGTTGTTCAGAAGCACAGTTGTTAACTTGTGCTTTCAACTGGTGTCTGAAGTGTTGGGGTTTGTGGGGGGCAGTCTTACAGGACTGAGCCCTTAACCCGTGGCATCTGATGCCAACTCCCGGTAGATAGTGACAGAATTGAGTTGAATTGGAGGACATCCAGTTGGCGTAGGAGAACTGCTTGGGCGTGTGGGGATACCACCCACCCCCTACCTATGCCCTCCCCACCACCTACTCCTACCCGCACCCTCCGCCCAAGTCCTTGTAATGACCTAGTGTGTCTCTACAGGCCAATCATGGCAGAAACCAATTTTTCATGTGGAGGAAGAAATCCTAGCCTGGAGGCAGAGCTGAAGCAGGGATGGAGAAACAGAGTTAGGTTCAAGGGGCTTTGCGGACCCATTGGGCTGATGGTAAAAAGGGAAGGGACATCAGATCCAGTGGCAGGTTTATTTGTGGACACAGGGAGCCTGACAGAGCTCTGTGGTGATGAAGTCCTGGGCCACTTAAAAATCCGCGTGAGCTTCAGTGTCCGTTAGCAAAAGGCAGCCCTGCCTTTGTGAGCATGCGTGGTAACTTTGGCCGTTCTAACTGGTGGAACAATCGAGGGCAGGGATTCCATCACTGAGCTTCTGCTAGGTTAGATCTCAACTGAGTGACTTCTTTTAGTGCTTCCATTCTAATTTTTAAGCAAAATGTCTGTTTGGTAGTAATTCTTTAACATTACCTCATTTAATAAAAATTAATGAACTATCAAAAAACAAAAAAGCAAGAGGAGCTAGGGCCAATGTTATTGGAATTTAAAAGGTGGAGATGGAAATTTTATCTGGACTCTAGCACATTTTCGCCTCTTCCCTTGTAGAAAAAGTACAAGTGATTCTCATGCATTTCTGTGTCTCTCGAAAAAGCTGCTTTGCTTTCAAACACCCGCAACTTTGAGCAAATGTTTATATTCCACTTAAACACATTTGGACTTTAATGTCCGTGCTGCTGGTTCCTGAAATGTTAAAAAAAGGAAACCGAGAAAAAGTGTTTAAACATAACTTTTTCGGATGCCTGACCCCTTATCCACTCCACGAGACTGGTCACGACTGATCTTTGTGTCCTCCTAACCTGGCAGAGAATAGACATTGATTAGATGAATGAAGGCATCCTGCAGAGTCCACATCACACACCCACCTCCCCGAAGGACCATCCCATTAGTCCACCTGGAAATCCTCACCCTCGGGGACATAGCCCGGGGGGTATGTCTCTTTCTAACCCTTGAGTAAGTTTCCTGGAGACCCGGACTCTGACTTATTTCTCTGGGTGCCCTCCGCACCCTTTCAGGGAGGATCCCTTTGTTGGACATTTGCTGGCCCAGCACGTTTGCCTCCACGCTGCGTTCTGTGAGCTGAACGCTTACTGCCAACTGAGAGAGAATCTCGTTGAGACAGACACTTCCAGGGCAGTTTACGACTAAAGGCGGGGACAGGGCATGTAATCGGAGTTGTCCCAGGGAATCCGTGCATTCCTGGCTGCTATTTTAAGTCTCTCCTTCTAAACTGATACCCTTCAGGTTTATTTGGTTTAACTCCTGCCCTGGAAGTTGGCTGGTTTCTGCGCATCAGCACGGCTACGAAAGGAGCCCCTCCAGGACTCCGGCCGGACAGCTGCGGGATAGCTGGCATTTTTCTTCCCTGCGCTCTGTGTTGACAGCAGGTTTGAATCACCCGGCCCTGTTTTCTGTAACATAACCAGGCCAGAAATCATTTGAAAAACATTTCAGATGCCTAATTTGATCTTCTCAATGAGAGGGAGGCATGGCCTGGTACATTTTGTGTCTGGAGGTTTAGGAAGAAACACAAAGACCTCCCTTTTTGCTGCCCCTCCTAGTTCCCGCTGATCGGCGTGGGAGTGGGGGACCCTTTCACGGTCAGGGATGTCCCTTCCACCCACTGGGAATTGTTGGAGAAGTCGGTCTGCTCACTCCTTTGCTGCTGGCCCACCCCGATTGGGCCTTCTCTTCCTTTCAGCTGGGTCTCTGGCTGGTTTTCTGAAGCTCACCCAGATCTCTGGCAGAGCTCTTGCCCTTCATACAGAGAGAGCCAGGAGTTCTCTAAATGGTAAGCCTGTGTGTGCCCTGCCCAGGTGCAAGCAGCACTCACGCCTGCCTTTCTCTGAGAGGGGAGTGTTGAGACAGGAGGCTGGCAGCCCCTGGGCTAGTTCTAGGTCTGCTGCTAATTCAAAGAATGGTCTTTTTAAAAAAAAAAAAAAAAAAAGATTGTATTTATTTATGTGACAGAGAGACAGCCAGCGAGAGAGGGAACGCAGCAGGGGAGTGGGAGAGGAAGAAGCAGGCTCCCAGCGAAGGAGCCCGATGTGGGACTTGATCCCGGAACGCCGGGATCACGCCCTGAGCCGAAGGCAGACGCTTAACGACTGCACTACCCAGGCACCCAAGAATGGTCTTGAGTAGGAATCATGCTCTCTGGGCCTCAGAGTCCTCCTCTTTCAGAAGGGGCATCGCACTAACTGACCTGAGTGTTTCTCTTCTTTTGAAGTAGACTCCACACCCAACGTGGGGCTTGAACTCACGACTCAGGATCCTGAGGTCAAGAGTCACTCTCCCCGCTAAGCCAGCCAGGTGCTACCCCCGCCCCATTTTCTCCCTTCCCCGCCCTGTGTTTCCTTTCAGCTCTAATGGACATCGATCACTCCATGGCTCCCTGCTGGATGGTGCCCATTTCTCTGTCTTTCTCACCCTTTGCCTTCCTTACTCTCCTGTAGGTATTGCCCCGTCTCTAAAAGCTAACGTAACTCTGAAGAAAACTTTTTCTCGTCAAAGCCAGAATGAGGACTTAATCCTTGGGAACGTCTTTAACCTCGATACCAGCCGTGGACGCCCTGAGCCAGCAGAGGCTGAGCCAGCTTGTCCTGGCTCGCAAGAGCCCATTTAGAAGTGTTGTGAGGAGTGTCCCAAGACTGCTGACGCCATGTTGGTAGTTTGAAATCTTCCGTGGTGGCAGTATTCCCACCACAGAAATCAGCAAACTCTGTACATGAGAACTTTTCTTGTGTTTCTTCCGAGAATCCGTTGTTAGACCTTCACCAGCCTGCTGCTAGGGGCAGATGAAATCGATCGCCAGCTAACAGGTGGAAGAAGACCCAGTGTGCTTTCAACTGTCTGGGAGTGTTTTGTTTTGCTCATTTTGTTTTGTTAGGGTGAGGATGAGGCTATATTACCGTTGGTCACTTTTTCTTCCTGTTGCTGTTGTGCTGAAATGCTTGAGCTTGTAAATCATGGCTCTTATCCTTCTGAGTGCAGTGCCCCTCTCTTACCCACCGTAACTGCCCCAACTCCTTCTCTCTTCAAAAGAGTGACATAAAGCTTTGGGCATAGATTTTTCCTGAAAGTTTAAGGCCATCAAGGGGTTACAGTGTTGCAGTGCAAACAGCTTAAAATTGAATATTGGCTCTTCCTGTTCTAAGAGTCCTTCGGCTTCCCTGCCACTGGGAATTTCTCAGTGGCAACCTTTTGTTTTCAAGATTCTTGCCTCCTGCTGTATTGTTCAGCTGACCTTCTCCTCACGCTCTTCCTTTCTTATCCAGAGTAGTTTATCTGTTTTCTTATCTCCTTCCAGACCAGGCCCAGCCTCGTCTTCCATACTTGGAGTGGCCTATATCCAAGGCATTTCTTAACCAGAGCTCTAAGAGGACCTCTCGTATCAGCTGTTAAAATCATTGTTTTTTTCTCATTCCTCTGTCTCCAAAGCTTGGTAGCTGACTGCCTCCAGTTAATAATTCATTTTAACTCAAAGAGGATACACAGCTTTGCTGCGCCAATCCGACACATTCATTCGGTGCACATTTATTGAGTGTTGACTTTCCACCAGCCATTAAGGTTTCGTGGAGTCTGTCAAGGGCTTAGTTTTGGGTGGTGATGGGGGATGTGGGGACGGGGTGTGGAACCCCCCCGCAGAAGTTACCTGATTTTCCTAAAGAAGAAAATGACTTTTGTTGAGAAGGGAGAACTTCGAGTCAAGTGAACCTACCTGTAGAATGTGGACCTTGGGACACCCAGTTACCATTTCTGCTCCTTTTTTGGACCCTTCAGAGGGTGTAGTCCCCTCACCGTGGCCTAGGAAATCCCTGTGAGCTGGCGTGCTTTCCCACGTAGCTCCCTCCGGAGGGCAGGCTAGGAGCCGTTCTGTGCAGGGGCCCCTTCTCTCTCAGATGCAGTCTGTCAGTGCTGCCCTCTGTTGGAAATGCCCTCCAAGCTCCTCATTCGTCCTCCTTCCCACTGCATTTCTGATTCATCTTTTGTTTCGTGTTTGACTTTGTTTCCTCCAGAAAGCCTTTCCTGATTCCTGAGACTGAGTTGAAACCCCTTCTTCAAGGGCCCATAGCAACTTGCTTTTCTTCTCTGGTTGTCCTCGTCACACTCCGCGGCCATCTTGCCAGTCCTTGACTAGCAGATGGGCTCCTTGAGGTTGGGGACTGAGCCTGACTCTCCCCTCTACTTCCATCACAGAACTTGGAATACAGAGACTTAAGATAAATATTTGTTGGTAGGGTGAATAAATGAATATGTGGATGAACTATAGAGTAATTTTTTTTCAGCTCAGACACTAGAGCCAGCAGATGAGTACCTGTCATTTGATATTGGACAAGCTACTTAATCTTTCCAAGCCTCAGTTTTCTCATCTGTAAAACGGGGATGTGTCAATATTTATTTCTTAGGGGTATTGCGAAGAGTTAAATCAGGCAGTGCAAGTAAAGTACTTAGCACAGTGACTTTTAAAGTATATGCTCAAAAATTTATTAATGATTAATCATATTTATTGATTGAAATCAGAAGAGCAAATAAGGAAATAAGCTGATATGTTTGGTGTATGTGCCCAAAAGCAGTAACTTACAGCATTTAACACATTATCCTATTTCCAGATAACATCTAGAGCTGTGTCTGTGATTTTCAGTAGTGGATACTAATATTCAGAAATGCACCCTCACGCCATCACAAAAGGTTTTCAATTAGACCCAAGTTAACTAAGGAAGAGAAACGGGATAGCCTACATTTGAGGAAAAAACCCAAATCAATGTGCATTAAAACAGGAAAAATCTTGATGCTATTAACCGACTTAACTAGAAAATACAGTTAACTAGAATATCTCCTTTTTAGTGGTTTAGAGCATTTTTAATTAGTGCCTTTGCAATAACCACTCTATTAGGCTCCTGACTTCATGATGTTTCTCTGCCATGCAAGCATTCACCCACTTAATCAAACAACATTTATCCTGTATCGGGTACTACTGGAGGTAAAAAGATGAAACAGAGCCCCTGGCCTCAAGGAATTAATAATCTGGAGCAAGGCTCAGCAAATTCTCCCTTATATGGCCAGATGGTAAGTATTTTGGGCTTTGCAGGCCATGGGCCATGGAGTCTCTGTTGCAGTTACTCAGTTCTGCCACTGTAGTGAGAAAGCAGCCATAGACAATATGTAAATGAGTGAGCATGGTTTTGTTCCAATAAAACTTTATTTACAAAAGTAGATGGTGGGCCAAATTTGGCCTTCAGGCCCTAGTTTGCTGACCTCTGTACTAGAGGAAGAGTACTTAAAGTGAGCTAAGTCTGTACCAGGCCAGCAGTGAGCACAAACGGGTGAGACCTATGAAAGACAGAGGATG
Organism: Ursus maritimus; assembly: GCF_017311325.1. Taxonomy (NCBI): domain Eukaryota; kingdom Metazoa; phylum Chordata; class Mammalia; order Carnivora; family Ursidae; genus Ursus; species Ursus maritimus. The sequence goes on from NW_024424786.1 coordinate 8,158,256, forward strand.
GGGCGATGAGAAGAGGCTGAGTTGGGCCATTACCCTCATGGGGAATAGCTTAGGGAAGCGGCGGTTCTGTGCGAGGCAGGGGAGAGCTAACTAAGGCCAGGAGCAAGAGCTGCAGGGCTGCCCCAGAAATGGATGTAGCTAAGAGATCCTAGCTGGTCCTGGAGCTGTTGCCACCCAGGCCAGATACTCACAAGGACCTTCCTGCTCTTGGGAGATCTGACTGAACAGTCTGGACCCCACCTCCAGATTTCTGCAGGTTCCCGTAGGCTGCTTTCCCCCAGCTGCTTTCTGTAAAGGTTGTCTCCGTGCCACCCCAGCATCCTGAACACAGAAGCCTACTTCCTTGCTGGCTTCCAAGATACATCCACTCACAATAAGCATTTCCTATCTTTAAGTAACTTTGGTGACTCTTTATTGTGATGTCACAGGGAGGAAAATGTTGTGTATCACGGGCTTGCTTGTCCCACGCAGTTCCTTTCCCTCCTTTCTCTCTTTTTGATGTAACCAGGCAGCTTGTTCCTTGTTCTGCAAGACAGGTGCACAGGATCCCCGGGCTTCAGCTTCCGGCCCAAGTGGCTGATCAAGGAATTGTCCTACCAGAGACATCTCTCCCATCCTAATAGAAGCTCTGGTGCTCTCATTACCCTAACAAACAATGGCTTCCAGAAATATTCTGCTAACCCCTTCTCGTTTCACGCCCTTCCACCCCCAACAGCTTTGGTCCTATGGGCCTATTAATTCTTACAAAGGAGAACGAGGCTTAGGTGGAAAGCTATAACCTCCGTGATGGACAGACCTTGACTTGAATCTCACCTTAGCGTTCACCGGATGTGTGGTATCAGGCCAGTGACTCGAGCTCCCTGAGCCTGAGTGTACAGTTCTGTAAAACAGGCTTGGTCCCACCCTCCTCGGGGGTATTTGCAAAGATTCAGGAAAAGAACGTGGCTGCCCCACTCAGTCCTAGTCGGTGTGGGGCTATCGCTGGTTGTCTCTTCCTGCCTTCACTTCCTCCTTTAGGTCCCAACTTGGGAATATAAGATCGCATGTGGGTCTCTGTCATTCACTTACTTTCTCGTTACTGCGATATGTGCCTCTTGATAGAGCAGATTCAGCCCTTGGCGTTGAAGATTGACAGCTGGAAGTGACTAGATCAGGGCTCCGATTGATATTATTTGAAAACATCAGCTTTGCTTTGGGCTTGTCAGCAAAATTTGGAAAAGAATGAGAGAGGCAAGTGTGCATGTCTGTTTTTTCCAGCCCAGACTAGGAGGTGACTTGTGCGGGATCCCTCACTGTGGAAATAGATTCAGTACGTGCACTGAATAAAGAGTGCGTGCGTGCTGGGTGAGCAGGGAAGAATAACATTCTGATTGAGTTAGATGTCCCATTTTTCATTATGCCTGGTTGCAATGGATATGCCCCCGGAATCCCTGGTTATGATTAGTATTGCGAATGTATTTGGCTGACCAGATATTACCCCGATCAAGCGGAGAATCTGTATATCGTGTCCTTGTAAGCTTGATTTTTATCACTAGGTTTGGGTGCCCAGACACTTTATTTCCTTTTAATACTTTGTAAAGAACCAAGGGCTCAAAACTCTGTGCAGGTGTGGTAATACTGTCTTGAATGACTTTCTTGATTCCCCCTTGCTCCTCCACTGGGTTAGGTAACCCCCTTTGTTATCCACTGTTCCATGAACATTCCCTTATCCCAACAGTTTCATACTTTGTTGTTACTTCGGCTTCATGGTGGGTCTCCCCCGCAAGACTTAGAACTTCTTGAAGGCATGGAGAACCCCTTATGTTCCTTGCTAGCTGTATCCCTGGCACCTGGAAAGGTACCTGGAACAGAAGTGTCAAAACTGCTGGAGGGAAGGGATGGGGTAGGACAGATGGAGGAGCAAAGGCTAACTGTTGTGGTGGTTTGGGGATTCCAAGGAGAAACATCGCCAAATAACTTGGAGCCCCCATCATAGCCCTGGTTCCTGTACCTCCAGAATTCATTATTCAAGATGACAAAGATCCCCTGGAACAACATTTAATAAGCTTTGGCATGTGTAAGTGTGCATTAAAACCTCCAAGCCGGTCAGGGAGCGGCCTGGTTTCCACATTATATCTCATAGCCCGGCAGTCGGGTGAGAAGCTCCTTGAATCCCTTTTCACCGTCATTCATGTGAAGAGCCCTTTGAGTCTAACAGAAACAGAGCAGATGTTGCCAGGAGTGTCTGAGTCATCTCACCAGACAGTGAGAGCTGTGTGTTCTCTGAGCTGCCTCTCCCAGCAAGCCTGGTGAGGTGGACGAGGCCCCCGGGCCACAGCCTGCCTTGCACCTGGCCCTGGCTTGGAGAGGGACAAGGGCAAGCTTGCCCATAGTCCGCAGTCAGCCTGGGTGTGGCCGTGGGGACCTACAGGTGGGAGCTTTAAAAGGCACAGAGCTTCAGAAGGGCAGTTCTCTCTGCCTCTATAGAACCAGGTCAGATGGGGCTTTTGGGGTGTCCCCGGTCCCGCTTGGCCTATGGAAGATGACGATTGCACCCATATTTGGCCCAGCTCTCCCTCACTCTGAGAAGGGCCCGTATGAGCAGAGGGAAGAAGATGCGTCTGTCTGCAGAGCTTTTGGCAGCGTGCTCTTCTGTCTGTTCCTTTCCTCCTCGTGGCGAAGAGAGCAAGCTTTGGTTACCATTTTCATTTAGTCTGTGGATTAAGGGCACGGACTTCAGTGTTTAAATTCTCGCTCTGCCATTTCCTAGCCATAATAACATCTCTGAGCTGTGGCACATCCACTTCCTAAGATGATTGTGTGTGAACTAATGAAATCATTAAGTAGATTTATTAAATGGAATTATTTGAAGTGCTTAGTGTGGTACCTGGTGCATGGTTGGCATTCAGCAAACGGTAGTTACTGGTGCTGGTTTATTTGTACTTACAGTACCAACTGAAGCTCAGGTAGACTAAGTAACTAACTCCAGGTTACCAGGCTCTGAAGCTGGACTTGAACCCATCCGCAAAGTTCTGTGGTTGCAGAATCCTAAAGGTGGGACCGCGAGCACAGAGCTGCCTTGGCGTTCTTTTCCGCCTCATCAGGATTATCTTTTAAGCAATGTCTTAACCTTACAGAAGGGTTCCTAGGATCCATCTGCATGAGCGCTCTAGTTACAAAAATTTAATCTACCCCCAGCTTGTCACAGCCAGGGCTGTTGTATAAAACAGAACAGACACCTGGAGGAAATTGCTTCCTGATTTGGGTGAGTAAAGCCAGTGAGCAGTCTCTGGGGGCATTTTCTACCTCCACGTATTTCATTTGTTTCAGAAGAAAAACTCTGTCTTTTCATTAAGAAGACAACCGTCAGGCGAAAAGGCTCAGAAGTCTGTGTGGATCAGTGATATCCGTGAAGCCCTGAAATTATTTGATCTATCTGATACCAAGTGTCTGCATACTTGGCAGAATCAGGATAAATGGCTGCTTTTTTCCTTCTGTTCCTGCACATTTGGCATAATACAATCATAGATGGTGAATAATAGTCCAATTCAGCTCTCTGTTTCTGCATTGATTCCCCCGGAGAAATACAATAAGCCAGTTCTTTGGTTGGCTTCGGATTTTGATTGGCAGAAAAAATAACAGCAGAAAGATTACATTTTGCTAGCATGCTAAGTTTCGAAGAACAAAAACCATACTCAAATTATTGCTCAGTTCTTGGACGTTCCCAGTTTTAAAAAGAACTTCCCTGGAGGGAAAAATGCTCTTTTCCTCAGGGAAGAAGCGATAGGTCAGAGAACTTTGCCGCAGGGTCTCTGCAAGCGGTTGGCAGAAGACTTGGGAAAAATACTCTTATACCAAGAAAGGAGCGTGTAGGTTGAGAGTCAGTTTATCGTCTCTTCTTGGGGGGGGGGGGTGCACGTCACTAGGCGTGCCGCTGACCTCCGTGGACCTCCAGGTAAATAACGTGTTCGATCGCAGGTCACCTACCAAAGCCCGGCACCTCCGTTTCTTCATTGGTGAGATGGAATCATTATTACCTACCTCACTGGATTTATCCTGCAAATAAAAAAAGAAGGTATAATAAAAACACTTTCTGGCACAGCGTCTGGGCAAAGCGTAAGCTCCGTAAATGTTGGCTGTTACTAATATATGATTATTAATATTGTTAGAGGGTTTTTTCCCATGGAAAGCTTTCGTCAAATAGAGTCATACATGTCAAGAGAGCCGCTCTGGTAGAAGTCGAGCAGAGAACATATAAAAGCAGGTTGGCTCGGCTCCCCCTTTCCACAGTTCCTATCAGCATCTGCCCCCCGCTGGCTCCTAGGCTGCTCGGCTCGGTGCACCTTTGGGGCCCTGCACCCTCGTGCTAAACAGGGTCCTAGGCCTTTCACAGACCACATACTCTCGTTCAGAGCAGACCTGAGTCGGGGGCCTGCCCTGGCAGGTGTAGCTTTAACCCTTTTTGCAGCTGTTCAGGGTCAGCGGGCAGAAAAATCAAAGGGAAAAGTCAGCCACCTTGGGAATAAGAATTCTATCACTTTTGCCTTCTTCCAAGCCCTCTCTTGTCCAAGCTGAGTGTCTCAGTCATTGTCAGCTACTCCTTGTTGAAGGTGGCTTACCGTGCTCCTCAGATTCTGCCCCTTATCCTGGGAACGCTGCACCTTCTCAGTGTGTTGCCCCAAGGGTCACGCTCTGCAGCACCTGGTTTTCCAAGTTCATGTGGATGATAGTGACCCAAGCAGCTCCTTAAAGCTCCAGCTGCTCGGGTCCATCCCCAGGGATTCCAAATGGCCAGGTTTGGGCGGAGGGGCGGCAAAGCTACTCTACTTAACCAGCTTCGGAGCCCTGAGTGATCACGGCTGTGCCGTTCACTGACTGCGAGACCTTGGAGAAGTCATTACTGGCCCAGAGCTCTGTTCCCCTTCTGGGAAATGAGTGACTTAAAGTAGTGGATCTCTTCCCAGGTCCCAAATTCTGAAGATTTCACCATTCTAGCTCTGGTCTGAGCTGGGCGCCACAGGGCAAGATCCTCGCCTCCCTTGTTCTGAATGTCATTCTTGTATTAATACAGGCGAAGATCACAGCCGTTTTCATGGCTGCCATGTCCCGGGATAGCGTCACGGTGAGCCTGATTGTTGATAGAAATCTTTTTAGGCATGCCACTGTGCAGCCCTTATTCCTTCTTCCTGTTGCCGTGTGGTCTTTTTGGCTTTAGTGCAGAGCCTGAGACTGCTCTTACTGACATAAAAGAGAGAAGACACATGTTAAGGGTACTTCACACTCAGAGTGCATAGCATGGAAGTGTTCTGCAGTCTACTAGAATATAACTTCACAGGGGAAAAGGGGGTACATCTTCTCCCTTCTCCCTCGTAGACCTTTTTTGGTTAGTGACTGTTACCTGTTGGACAGCTGTCTTATCTGATTTAAGCGAGGTGCCCATTTTCTGCCCCCTCCATTAAGACAGTGTTTACCGAAATGCATACCATGATAAGCTATTACCTTAAACTATCCCATAAAATCAGTTAATGGCAGAAACAGTTTTAGGAATCGTACTCTTCCATTATCATTTCGGATATTCTCATTGCGAGTAAGCTTAGTAAAGGCCCTTAGAAGTCCTGCAAGGCAAGGAAACTGACCACCGTTTAGCCTTCTGTTCTCAAAATTTACCTGACCCTGGAACCGCTTCTCTCTATTAATGCCTGTTTATATTGTTCATTGGAAAGCATTCTGGTTTAACGCTGGTTTGGAGGCTGCTATTTTGAAGTATCCATCTTTTGCCCCAAGAGAAAGCAGGAAGATCGGGCTGGTATCGTAGGGGAGAAAGCCTGCAGAATTCCCTAACCAGCTCTATCTCAGAAGGAGATATTTACAATAGCATACAACCATTGTGCTCTGCCAAAGAGCTGTTGGCTGTGGACAGTGACCTCTTGCAAGAATAAGACTTGCCCCTTGTAAACTATTTATAATCTCTCTGTGAAATTTCATACACTCATGAAACAAGGGAGAAAGTTTTCTACGTCCAGTTTTGTGCTTTCTTATAGCCATATATGGTACAAGATAGAGAAATGGCTTGACCAATTAAAACAAAAGCTTTCTCCCGAAACCTATCGCTTGGGATTTCGAACAAGTAGTTCAGGAGAGGGGAAGGGGGTGTTGTGAAGGTGATGTGCCTTCAAGGAATGAAAGATGAAGAAAAGGAACCCTTCTTATTTTTAAAAGCATCTTCCTGCAAGTGTCAGCAAATGATTTGTCTCCTTATCCAGCTGAGTGGGGAGGATTTTAACAATATGTATAGGACACCTTTTGATGTATCAAGTGTATGGGGGAAGGAGAGAGAGGTCTTAAGAATTCTCTTTTTAAGACCTTACTACAAGGTCGGACATAAGCGCAACTGTATACTAATATTTCCAGTAAGCTAACCTTGCTCTAGCTTTACCACCTCATGACGGCATTAAGCGTGATTAGAAAACATACCTTATAAAACTGGAGACGATGTAGGGACTGCTGTGTAGGAAAATGGTACTTGGTTATTTTCATCTGCTACCAGGAGAGAGACAACGGTACTCTGTTATTTTTTCACGACCAGGAGAGAAACCGATGATCTCATTACCCATCGTGTCACTCCGTTTTATCCAAAGTAAGCCACTGAAGGAAAAGAATTACCTTGTCATTTATTTAAAAAGAAACGGTAACCGCTCCAGCTGTGGAGGGCCCCTTCTTCCCCTTCCTCTGGGGTGAAAAAGTCACTGAGGAAGACCGGGAACCCCGTGGCTCACGCGGAAAAGAGCTGGCTGCTGTCTGGCGGGATAAGGCTCTTTGGCATTCTGCACGTTTCTTCCTGGCCACACCCTTACAGGACACTGGACTATGGGGACATGACCTTTTCGGTGACCTGTTACAGCAAAATTTCCACCACACGTAGAAGAAAAAAACACGAAAAGCCTCACCGAAGTTTCTAGTCTTTTCGGTTCACTTAGCTTTAAAGGGAACGACTGACATCGTTAGCCTAGGTGCTAAAGCCAGGCACACGTGATTTTAATTTTGAGCCATGTGGAGGGATTGAGCGTGGGTGATAGTTTCTATTCATCTGTTGGTTTTTCCACCAGCCGTGTCTGGGCACCTATTAGCGCATCAGCCATTCTGTAAGTAAGCTGAGTGCAGCTCGCTGCTCACCACAGTGCAGGCCGACAAGTGCCAGGGACCCCAGAGAAGCCTCAACAGTCTTAGGGCTCTTCAAGGATTCTGGAGGTTTCCTGGAATGGAAGGTATGGAGGGTAAACTGAGAGCTAAGTGTGGGTATGGTGGGAGGCGAGGAGGGCGGCGAGGCATGACTGTCAGAGCAAAGAGCTTGACCAGAGGGTTGGTGAGGCCAGTGAAAGGAGGAAGAAGTCAAGTGGTGTAATTTGCTTGCCAACTAGAGTCTGTTAAAAAAGGATCGCTATTCCTTTGAAGCAGAAATGGTTTCTTCCCGCTAAAATAACACTAATAAAGTAATATTTGAACTGTATAATCTCATGTGACTCGTTAACCATCAGATTAACAGAGACCCTTTTTCTTTAATTTAGCAAACATTTCTTGAGCTTTAGTGTGTCCCATGCTGAGAATTAGGAATAAGGTCTAGGCCACAGTGGTCAGAATTCTGTGTCCCCCCCAAATACAATCTAACTTTTTTCATTGTGGTTAGATATACCTAGTATGATATTTGCCATTTTAACCATTTTTAAAATGTGCAGTGCTATGACATTAAGTACACTCACACTGTCGTGCAACCATTACCACCATCTCCAGAACTTTCCGTCTTCCCCAACTGAAACCAAGGACTCATTATTCCCTCCTCCCCTCAGCTCCCGGCAGCCATCCTTCTACTTTCTCTCTTGATGGATTTGACCACTCTAGGGACCTCTTATAAGTGTAATCCTACAATACTTGTCCTTTCGTGACTGGCTTGTTTCACTTGGCATAATGTCTTCAAGGTTCATCTGTGTCATAGCATGTGTCACTCCAAATAATGGAGTAATATTGCATTATATGGATATACCATTTTTAGTTTATCCATTTATTTATCCAAACAATATCCATTGTTTTTCCACTGATGGACACTTGGGTCACTGTGAATAATGCCACCGTGAACATAGGTGTACCAATATCTGTTCAAGTCCCTGCTTTCACTTCTTTTGGGTATATGCCTAGAAGTGGAATTGCTGGGTCATATTTTACGTTTGATTTTTTTGAGGAACTGCCATTTTGTCTTCCACAATGGCTGTACCTTCTTCCATCCCCACAGTAGTGCTCAAGGGTTCTAATTTCTCCGTGTCGTACAAAGACTCATTTTCTGTTTTTTGTTCTTGTTGCTTTTAATAATAGCTATCGTAATAGGCATGAAGTGGTATCTTATTGTAGTTTTGACTTGCATTACTAATGATTAGTGATACTGAACATCTTTCCATGTGTCTACTGCCCATTTGTACATCTTTGGAGAAATGTCCATTTGCCCACTTTTCCATCAGATTGTTGTAGTGGTGTTTTTAAGTTATAGGAGTGCTTGATATATTCTGGCTATCAATCCCATGTCAGATAGATGATGTGCAAGTATTTCCCCCATTCTGTAGATTTCCTTCTTACTGTTAATAGTGTCTTTTTTTAAAAGATTTTATTTATTTTAGAGAGAGGGCGTGTGAGTGGGGGGAAGGGCAGAGGGACAAGGAGAGAATCTTAAGCAGACTCCATGCTGAGTGTGGAGCCTGACATGGGGCTCAATCCCACAACCTGAGATCATGACCTGAGCTGAAACCAAGAGTTGGACACTCGACTGACTGTGTCACCCAGGTGCCCCAATAATTAGTTTTGTTTTGTTTAAGTAACCTCCAAGCCCAACATGGAGCCCAACATGGGGCTTGAATTCAAGACCCTGAGATCAAGACCTGAGCTGAGATCCAGAGTCAGATGCTTAACTGACTGAGCCACCCAGGCACCCCAACAGTGTCCTTTGATGCACTAAAGTTTTCCATTTTGATGAAATCTATTTTCTCTGACTTCTCTTTTTTTTTTTTTTTTAACCTGTGCTTTTGGTGTCACATCCAAGAGATCATTGCCAGATCCAGTGTCGTGAAGATTTTGCGCCAAGGTTTCTTCTAAGCGTTTTATAATTTTAGCTCTTACATTTAGGTCTTTGGTCCATTTTGAGTTAATTTTTTATGTGGTGTCAGGTAAGAATCCAACTTTTTTTTTTTTTTTTTTGCATGCAGATGTTGTTTTCCCAGCACCATTTGTTGAAAAGGCTATCCTGACTTTACTGGATAGTAGTGAAAATCGTTTAACCATATATATGAAGGTTTATTTTTGGGCTCTCCAGTATAATCCATTGGTCTAGATGTCTGTCCTTATGCCAGCACCATAGTGATTTGATTACTCTAGCTTTGTAGTAAGTTTTGAAATCAGGAAGTATGAGACCTCTAACTTTGTTCTTTTGTTACGATTGTTTTGGCTGTTCAAAGTCCTTTAAGATTCTGTATGAATTTTTGGATGGATTATTCTATTTCTGCAAAAATCATCATTGGGCTTTTGATAGGGATTGCATTAACAAAGCAACTTTTTAAAAATATTTGCTCATGTAGCTTGTCATCCTTATTCTAACTTGGATGTTCTCGGAGCCTATGAAATTGTAGACACAAGAGTGTTCCTAGGGTATGGATCCCAAAACCGGCTTCCTCTTACTCTATGCCCTGGCCTTTTCCTGCCCACTTTCCTTGGTGGTTCTCATGTGCCCCCCCCCCTTCTGTATCTGGAATGATCCTCTGCAAGAAGGATTGAACAGAAAACTGTATTTAAGCCCATGCCCTTAATATTAGACCTTGATCTAATCCTCGCCCTCCAGGTTCAAGGAATCCTTCAGAACCACTTAGTGGATTGAGTGAGGTTCCTGGGCCCCTCTGTGGTCTGGTGACTAACAGAGTTGTAGAGAAATTGACCTGAGCAACTCTGAAAACAGTCTCTAGCCTGTGTGGCTAGAGTCCATGCACTTTCAAAAAAAAAGAAAAAAAAAACTGGTTTCAATTAGTCTAACAAATTTGAATGCTCAAGATTGACACCTTGACAAATTATAGGAAATTGCAAACATTTTCCCAGACCCAATTATCAGGTCTTTTCCTGAAGAGTACTAAGAGGATTTAGGCGGGAAACTTCCCCAGGGCAGGTTCAAAATCGCAGTGGGGGTGATAGGAGCTGGGATAGGAGCCGAGACAGTTTCCCGGTGCCCCTGCTGGCATCGGGACCAGACCACCAACGTCTCCCTAACTGGGAGGCTGGGGACAGAAGGGACTGGGGACCAGTGTTGGCCCTCTCGGAGGGAGAGAGGAAGAAAATGCTTATTTATCTGCCTTAGACAGTATTTTCATTTAGAAAGTATTTTGGTTACTGTCAGGGAAGGTTAAGGCTGGTTGCCAGAAAAACCAAACTTTTCCCCTCCCCACAGGAGGATTAATGTTCTCCCTAAACCCTTTAAAAAAAAAAAAAAAAAGCCTTTTCTCTTCTTCAAAGACATCCTGTCTGCAGTGTTTCAAATGAGACTTTTCCTTCTTGTGGTGGTTTGTCAGTTGGTGGTGGGTGAACCTTGGAAGCTGGTCTTTCAGAACTGAGACGTTCAGGCTGCAGGGCGCAATCCCCTCCAGGGTATAAAATCTGTTCAGGCGGTTAAGAAATGAATTAGAGTAGAATGTATTAGCGTTTATTGCATAATAATAAGACTATGCCTTGATAGTTTCCAGTTTTGCATGTGGATATTTGGATGTTTATTGGGTGTGACGTAATGTGTCATTCTTACTATTTAGTAGTCAAAACTTGTTAAAGCCATTATTTTTAAAATTATCTTTGGCTAAACAAGGCCTGGTCATGTTCGCATGCTAGCCATTCTCAGCAAAATGCCATGCTAAACAAATACACGCAAATAAATAAAGTTCTAAAAAGGAGCCATTTCAGATTAGTTTTGAACCTAGTCCTTATTTGGGCCTTCTGGTTTGATTTCCATTTTGTTGGTGACATTTTCCAAAAGAATAGATTTAATATAAGTAGGTATTAATAAAATATTTATTGCATATTTTATATAGAAAATAAGTATTTGATTTAATGGAAAAGTGTCTCCCCAACGTCAGTCGTTCACAGACTTGAATGAGTTTTGCCAAATCTGTGAACTCTTTTTGTTTGTTCTATATTTTCCTTAAACTGACTCAAATTTTAAATCGCCGTCTACTATCCATGAAACTGTTAATTTATATATGTGCTAGTTATCTCTTCTAATATTGCAATAAAATAAATATCTGACTTTAAAAATATAAAAATACTCATTCACCTCTGAAGCTAATAATACAGTGTATGTTAATTAAATTGCATTTAAATAAAAAATTGTTTAAAAATATTCACCCATGTGCCATTGAAAGCAGTCTCACCTACTTCGGTGGCCCACATACCATTGCTGGAGAAATACTAATGTTCAGAACATTCTTTTATGCTTTTCTCTTTTCTCCCTCTTAGATTCCTTTGCTGTAACAAAGGCTTGTATACATGAGAACAGAAACTAGAGCTGTTCCTTATTAGGGAGAGAAGTGCTCTTAATTTTAAAGAACTCTCCCCACCTTCCCTCCTCCAGGCTTGTTTTCATAGAATACCAGCATTTCTGAGTTCACAAGCTCCTCATACAAGGCTCTCTTTGACCCAGCCAGTTTTCTCTGACGTTTAGTACTAAACATCTTAAGAGAACCATGGAGGCGGAATGCTTGAAGGTAAAGAAACACCTGTATGTCACAGCCCAGAGTAACAACAGACCTTGGGGCGGGGGGCTGCATTCTCTGGCCTCAGCCTCACAGGGCCTCTGGGAGACCCACTGAGCTTTGAATGGAAGTGGAGCTGAAAAGGCTCTAGAGAAGCTTATCCTCTTTCTTACAAATGAGGCAGCCGAGGCCCAGAGGGGCAAAATGACATATGTAGGGTCACACCATTGGCTGGTGACAAGGCTTAAGGCTTGGCTCACCTACCCACATCTCTTTCATATTTATTTCACTATCTCAGAAGCATGGTGAGGACAGTCTCATGCCAGGCATCACAAAATCCTGGCAATAGAAATGGCTGCTTTCCAAAGAAAAAGGAACAAACCCCAAATAGCCACTTCAGCCAAGGTCACTGGTATGATACATTCAGAATGACAGGAACATGGCAAGACCACTCATGACCTGGAGCCCCTTAACTATTAGGGGATTTCTAGCCATGACATAAGTGCAAAGTATACATGGTCTTATCCTCAGGTGCTCTGGTGACCTGTTACCCTACTCAGGAAACTCCTGTTCTGGAAACCAAATTCAGATCATCTCTACCTTTTCCAGCTATGACAAATAGCCCTGAAATGTCCCCACAATTCCATAACCAGGGGAGCCCAGGCTAAATGCCAAGTAGAAATTCTGAAGCTCTGAGTCCTGATTTTGTTTTTTGTTTTTGCCAGAGTTGAGGCTGAAGAGTTTTAATAAAACTCTAATGACTAATCAGAAGTCTGTGTCCCTGTTGCCTTACATGTGAATTGCGAAAGCCAAAACTACCACCCTACAGTTCAAAGGCCACCAGAGTTTCCTATGCTCTGGCAGGCTATAGGGCACAAAGATGAGTCAGGGAGGGGGGACCAGTGGATAGCCAGCCAACCTATAGCAGAAACGTGGCGTGGCAACTCAAAGGTCATTGGCTCTGTGAAGCTTTCCCAGATGGGGAGAATTAATGGATCCCAACCCTTAAGGCTCACGGTACTTTGTACAGCCCTCTGCAGTCCTTACATTGTTCTCTGCTTTCTTTGAGGCCTGTTGCCTCTTTAGACAGTGAGTTCCTAGAGGGCAGGAGCTGTATTTTATTCTCCTGGATCCCCAGTGCCTAGCGTAAGTAGGTGGCCCTCTAAAATCCGTGTGTGGAAAGGTATGAACAATGTCCCGGGGAGCAGGGAAAAATGCCGTGTGATGTAAACCAAGTGATTCATTCAGCTTTAGGGTCTCACTGTGACGGAGAAGGCATTTGAACAGGGGTTTAAAAGACAAGTAGGAGTTTCTGGGAGCCTTTTTGGCATAGCCCAAGGAGTGACAGCGTGAGTAGACGTCATGCCTACATCATGCGAGCCCTTTCCCCCTCCTGGCACCTTGCGTCTGAAGGAGGCACAGCCTCAGCTTGGTCTGTACCCGAGCCAGGTGTCTGTGTAACTCTGGATCAGTCGTGAGCCAGTTAGTCATTGGTGAAATTCTAGCTGTGTATGTTAGTGTTAGAAATACACAGATGTGCTAGGTAGGGGCATTTGTCAAAACCATTTCAAGTAGGCTTTATAGAAGTTCCAAGGAACGTGTAGGAGCAGAGAAGTCATACTGACCCTTGTACTTATGCTCAGTGGAATGTGCCCAAGACTTCTTTAGGAAAGCGGGGTGCACCTCTGACTGTGATGTAGTTCTTATAACAATGTCCATTGTTACAACCTGCCCCCAAAGACCCCCTTTTCTTTAGTACTTATTTTGTAACAAATGATAAAATTCATTAACTGTGTTAATTACCATTTGTTCCTCTGCTGGAATGTAATCTCCACGAAGGCAAGGGCCTTGTTTTTTCGCATTGGTGTATCCCAGCTACTGAGAACAATGTCTTACATACGCATTGAATGAGTGAATATTGGCATGAGTGAAGATATTGAATGAACAAGTGAGTGAATACTTCTGCCCTAGATCTGAGCCCAGGTAAAGGGAAAGACAGTTGTCCTAAGAGAAGTGGAACTCGGGATTGGAGGTCACTAGTATTTCCTCTGGAGAGCCAGCCTTTACGTATAGGCTGCCTCCTTTCTAGTAGCTGGGCCTGCTTGCGCCCCACCAAGGATGTCATGAACATACCCAAGCAACAGAAAAGTTGATGCCTCGGAAGCCCTCTCAAATGGCTCTTGTTTAAATATATCCCCCATCCAACGAGGTAGCTGTGATGATTCAGTCCCGAGAGCACTGTGTCGGGAGTCCTGGGTTCAAGTTCCACCTATGCCCACGTCTAGCTATGTGGTTTCGGGTCAGTCGTTAGCCGTCCCTTGAGCCTCCATTTCCTGACTCATGAAAAGGGGGCAGTGAGCCCGTCTTCACGGTGTGCCTAGCACTGTACCTCCTGATACCGGGAGGCCGTCCGTAAGCAGCGTCCGGCCTGTGGAGACCCTCGGAAAGGCCGGCTGTGTGGGTGGGTTCGTGAGCCTGTTTCCAAGCCAGTCTCCAGCTCTCCCCAGGAAAAGATCCAACAACGCCCCGTGAGTTTTGTTAGGGAGGACTGTGCAGCAGCCCCCGCTCCAAACCCAAATCCCCAGTAAGTCAGGAAGATGTATGTGTTTTAAAACATTGGGAGGTCTGCTTTTGATCACCCTGGAGCTGTGGCTTCCCGGAGCAGCTGGGAGTGAGTGGAGGGAAGCGGCTCCTCTGCTGGGAGTTCTCCGGGCTCGGTGCTCATGTCCCACACAGGGGCTGCCTGCGCTCGGCTTTGGCGGCCGTTGACTTTTAAATCATAAAAAGCCGCTCTATACACGGTTTACTCTGTTGCTAGAAGGCAGTGGAACATAGGTATTAAAAAAAAAAAAAAAAAAAAAAAGACAGAAGAAGCAGCCGTTAATCCCGCCAGGCTTCTGGGCACTGGAGCAGTTGCGGATGACAAAAGTTAATTAGAAACATGAGCAGTTTAACTGAAAACACTTGTGACATTCGGAAGGGCAGCCTCTCCGGTTGGAGAATTTTTCCTGGGGAACCGTTGCGGGAGAAAGTGGCTGCTGCTAGGTAAGTCATGTCATGGTGACTCTGCAGACGCGGACGTGCCCTTTGGGGGCTCAAGGGCCACGTCCTGTCTGTCCCGTGCCGCGGGCAGGTGTGGGGTGCGGGTGGCGCGGTGCTGGGCTCAGTTGTGACATGCCTTCCCTGCCACTTTCTCTCTGACAGCTGCCCTAATGTGGGCGACAGAGCGACGTGGTTCCAAGCACTCCCGGAGGAGGGCTTCGCCGTCCTCCTTTCTGGGATATGGGCCCCCTTGGTGGCGAGCCGAACTCCAGTGTGGAACCCCCCCTTCTCAGAACCACTCTGATTCTCAGTTTGGAAGTATCTTGAGGCTTTTCTGAGAAAAGAGTCTGGCTGGGGAAACACTCCCCAAGCGCCAAGGGGGAAGCCTTGACTTTCCGATAACCTGTGTGTTTTCATGCCTACGGTGAAGCCATGTGGTTGATACTCTGAAGCTAAAAAATCTTTTTTGAGCCTCGCCTGAATCATGTCTATACTGCTTTCAGAGTATCAGCATAGGAAAAACGCATATGCTTTGATAGGACCTAGCAACTTCCTCGGGCAATTATTCTTCTGTAAAGATTATGCTTGGTCTTTCTTTCTTTCTTTCTTTCTTTCTTTCTTTCTTTCTTTCTTTTTCTTTTATCTTGTTTTAATGTCCCTCTTACATTTTCTTAAAGTTGGCTAATTCCCCATTATTTCGCGTAACTGGGAACTTGGGTTGTGGGTTGAATAATTCAAAACAGTCGACATTTCCTACGTCTTCNCTACACACCATAGTAGTGATACAGGTTTTTGCTGGTTTGTGTTTCCATAAACGTTTGCTTAATTGTGCTTTGCACATGTTGGTGGTAAGATCGGCGTGCCTTTGCACAGCATATACCGGAATATGCCGACGAATGTGAACGGTGTGTGATGGAGAGCAGCTGGCAGGTAGGATTTAAAATCAAACCACAGGTAATGCACTGGGCAGGTCGTGGCGCCACCTGGCATTTGGGTCGAGAGTGATGGGCTGTGGAACCATGGCCCACCCTCCCTCACCCTCAGTGCAGGTCCGTGGGCATAATTCGGGTTTCCTTCTCTTCCCCATCTCTGCAGAGCCATTGGCGAGCCCAGCCTCCTCCCACCCCGGAATGAGCGAAAATGCACCAGCTCCTTTGGAGAGCGGCAGCAGCTCCAGCCCTGCTAACAGCAGCGCCTCGTCGGCCATCCCGCAGCCCGGCGCTGCCTCCAAGCCCTGGCGCAGTAAGTCGGTCAGCGTGAAGCACAGCGCCACATCGTCCATGCTCTCGGTCAAGCAGCCCGTGCCCGAGGCCCCCAGGCCCGCCCCTGAAGCCATGAAGCCGGCCCCCAACAATCAGAAGTCTATGCTGGAAAAGCTCAAGCTTTTCAACAGCAAGGGGGCTTCCAAGGCAGGCGAGGGCCCGGGGTCGCGGGACACGAGCTGCGAGCGGCTCGAGATTCTGCCCAGCTTTGAAGAGAGCGAAGAGATGGAGGCCACCGGTCGCTCGCTGTCCACGGCAGGTCCCGCTTCCAACAGCCCCAAGATCGCACTCAAGGGCATCGCCCAGAGAACTTTTAGCCGGGCGCTGACCAACAAGAAGAGTTTCCCGAAAGGCAACGAGAAAGAAAAGGAGAAACAACAGCGAGAGAAGGAAAAGGAGAAGAGCAAGGACCTCGCCAAGAGAGCCTCTGTGACAGAAAGGCCGGACCTCAAAGAGGGGCCGAAAGAAGACCCCAGTGGGGCAGTGGTGACCGAGATGCCAAAAAAGTCCTCCAAGATCGCCAGCTTCATCCCCAAAGGGGGAAAGCTCAACAGTGCCAAGAAGGAGGCTACAGCCCCTTCCCACAGTGGAATACCAAAACCAGGAATGAAGAGCATGCCCGGGAAATCCCCAAGTGCCCCTGCCCCTGCCAAGGAGGTGGAGCGGAGCCGGGGTGGGAAGCCGAGCTCGGGGCTCCCCCAGCAGAAGCCCCAGCTGGACGGCAGACACTCCAGTTCCTCCTCCAGCCTGGCGTCCTCAGAAGGAAAAGGCCCTGGAGGGACCACCTTGAACCACAGCATCAGTAGCCAGACTGTCAGCGGGTCCGTCGGGACCACCCAGACCACAGGAAGCAATACCGTCAGTGTCCAGCTACCTCAGCCCCAGCAGCAATACAGCCACCCCAACACTGCCACCGTCGCGCCTTTCCTGTACAGGTAGGTGCGGCCACCTGCACGCCCATCCTGGGCCATGGGCCAAGGAGCCTCTCTGGTAGCCTCTAGGTCTTTGAGGGCCGGAATCGGGCCTGCCTTCCAGGAGCATGAACGCTAAGCAAGGGCTTTGCTCCTAGTAGAGCTGTGCACGTGTGCTTGAGGGAACAGTTAGCCCGGCATGGCTTGGCGGGGAGGGTGGGAGAAAGCTAAAGAGAGGGGGCAAAATTCGAGCTGCCCCCCAGCATGAGGAGGAGTGTGCCAGGCATGTGGGGACCCGGGGGACATTTATAGAAGCAGCCGTAGCATGAGCAGACATGGCGGGTGGTTTGGTATCACTCCCCTCGACAGGCCCCTGCGTCAGTCCTAACGGGTCCTCAACAGACTTCAAAAAATGAAAAACACAGAAGTCACCTTGCCGACTACCCGAGGCTTCTTCTCACAGAGGGGTTTGTCTTAAACTTCTAGATGCTCACAGCATTTTTTTCTTACTACATCGCACATGGTAAGTGCTTTTTCAGTCCTTGCTGTGTGCTAGACTCTTCTGAGAGGAGAGCGGGAGCAAGGGACCAGTTCTAGAAGAAGAGAAGAACCAGGTTATATTGAGACAAGCGTGGATGTTGGCTTGTCTGACTCCGTCCTGTCCCCCGGTCCCTCTCTGTCTCTAATGGCACATCCATGGGACCACGGGAGAGCACGTGGAGCCCGGGGCTGCTTGCTCTGTGTGCGGGGGGCCTGTGAGAGCCTCTGATGGCTCAGCCGGCCCCGCACACCTTTGTGGAACGGAAGACACTGGCTCCGGGGGGGTACTTGACACATGCAGATGAGTCCTCTCCAGCAGGTGGTAGCAACCCCAGCACTGCTTTTAAGGGAGTCCCAAAGCCTTGCTCACAGTGCTCAGCTCCACCCTGTACTTGAGATGCGTAGAACTTTTGCTCGCTCTGCACGGCTGAATGTTCACCTGCGTGGCCAAAGGGGACCGAAGATTGAATGCCATGTTCTAGACGCGTACTGTGCAGCTTCTGCCCTAAGCAAAGACACTTATACACTGTACACACACACTCGTACACCCACAAGCGTGGACATACGATGATAGTCACAAGTATGGAGACACATTCACATTCCTATACAAAATACTAGTGTGCATATGCCCACACTTTCAGCTTCCTGTGTTTATATGGTTCCCCAAAGAATTGGCTCTCCCCTCTCCCTGCCCGAGTTGTGCTCTGGGAGGCTTTGTTACCAACAGCGGCTGGAAAGACTGGCCCGAGTGATTCAGAGCAAAGCCAGGCAGGTCCAGCCCGTGAGGGAATGCCAGGCTTCTTCTCCTCGTCCCTCTTTCTTTCTCTTCGGCTCACCCTCCCCTTCAGCAGGGTCACGCCCGGACTTTTTAATTGGGAGAAGGTCATCGCTTTATTCCAGCAAGTCATCAGCTCAGCTAACCGTTGGAGAAGAGTGCCGGGGCTTGGATAATGACTCAGCGCTCCTCTCCACGCAGGGCTTTGAATACAGTTGTTCTCTGAACCATGGAGGCAACTGAATTGCTCCCCACGAAATTTTTATCATTCCAATAACATTAATAGTCTTGAGGTCATGCATATTCAAGCCCCTGCTCACAGATTCGTGCATTTTCTAAATTAAAGTACAGGATGGTCTTTGGTCATCATCAGTTTCACTCCCTCTTTCTTTTTTTCTGTAATCATTGGAAAGGTTGTAAAACATTTAACCTCTTTAAAATTGCAAGCTTTTCTGCGAGAAGAAAACTCTTAACAAAAGAGCAAATGTCTGACAAACACGAGGAACGAGAAAATGTCATGCTAGCTGTCAAGCTGCATTTTTATGTTCACGTTCATCCCGTACGATATGTCTTTCTGGCCCCTCCGACGTGCCTTTCCTTGTCGGGTGAACCAGAAGGGGAATCGGGATGCCTGGGCTCTGTCTTATTAGCTTGTGATTCCCTGTGTAGTCTTGGGCCCTGCCTACGGGGGTAGCTATGGAGAGTATGCACCAAGTATGTGCAGAGACCCAGCTAAGGGCTTTTTGTTCCTTGGCTGGTATGATCATGCCGGAGACTCCATGAGCTAGCTACTTTGGAAATCCCCATTCTGTAGGTGAGCAAACTGAGGCTTAGAGTAATTAAATAACTTGTACCAAGTCCAGAGCTAATAGCTAGAAGAGCTAGTATTAAAACCCAAGTCTGTCTAACTAGAGGGACCGAGTTCTTAAGCCCGAAACAATCTTGACTCTCTGAATCACTGTGTCTCTCTGAACCACATTGTCCCCATCTGTAGAGTGAGATTGGATCAAATGAGGGGATTTTTTTTTTTTAAAGATTTTATTTATTTATTTAACAGAGATAGAGACAGCCAGCGAGAGAGGGAACACAAGCAGGGGAGTGGGAGAGGAAGAAGCAGGCTCATAGTGGAGGAGCCTGATGTGGGGCTCGAACCCAGAACGCCGGGATCACGCCCTGAGCCGAAGGCAGACGCTTAACCGCTGTGCCACCCAGGCGCCCCAAATGAGGGGATTTTTTTAAATGAGTTAAACTCCCTTGTGCTCTAAAATTCGCTTGGGGTGCCTGGGTAGCTCAGTCGTTAAGCGTCTGCCTTCTGCTCAGGTCATGATCCTAGCGTCCTGGGATCGAGTCCCGCATCAGGCTCCCCGCTAGGCGGGGAGCCTTCTTCTCCCTCTGCCTGCCACTCCCCCTGCTTGTGCTCGCTGTCTTTCTCTCTCTCTCTGGCAAATAAATAAATAAAACCTTTAAAAATTAAAAATAAAATAAAATTTGCTCAAGTTCATGGCTCACTGCAGATAATTTGCACTGCCCCCCCCCCGAATCTGTCCATGTTAGTGATATTACCAAGGCATAAAAGAAAGACAAATCATCTTCTAAAATCACTCTGAGTGAATTCTGTTTATCAGTTTAGAAGTAACTCTGGACATCTGTCACTTGACACCTGACCGAATGCTTGTGTCCTATCACGTGTGATTCTTGTAGCAGCCAGGGGAGGTCACTGTTGTAAGCCCTGCTGCACAGATGAGGGCCCTGAGGGTCAGAGGTGTGACGTGACTTCTCAGATGTGCATGGCTACGTCCAGCCAGCTCTACTCCTACACCTCGGAGGGTTCAGACTCCAAGTCTAATGCTCCTTCCTGTACACAGCATCTTTCTAGACTTAAAAATTTCTCATTTGATCATTCACCACACCCTAACTCTCTGCTCTACATGTGAACTTGACCAGCCCCAGTTCTTGTAGGTACATATCAAAAAAGCCAGTCTTTGCTTTCAGAGAGCTGTCTAGTTGAGGAAAGATTATTAACTAGATCCCATTGTAATGTATCGGCATCAGGCGAGTAAGAGCCCTGTAGAAACACACAGGGGGAACCAACAGCTAGCACCGCCCAGGGAGGCTTCCTGGCCAAGATGACATGGGAACTGCATGTGGGTGAAAGGCAGATTGGGAGCAAAGTGAAGAAGAAAGAGGAAAAGAGCCTTTGGGCACAGGTCACGGTAACTACAAAGACAGAACTGCCAAGGGCATGATGTGATCTTGGAAGGGAGAGAAGACAAGGGTGGAACACAGGGCGGGGCTATGCGTAAAGGGCAGGAGTGGCAAGAGACAAGGCTGGAAGTGAAGGAAGAATCCCCAGTGGGCACGGTCTTCCACAGTAAGGACTTCAGAACTTTCTCTGTGGGCAATGGAAACTATCAGAGGCCTTTCGTCAGAGTGATGTGATCACATCAGTATCACAAAAATCAGTGGAGGATGGTGTGGGGAGTAGACCAGACCTACAAACAGTCTAGAATAGAGAGCACAGATTCAGATGCCTGATTCAGACCCAAAAGGTAATATAAATCAGCAGCTTGGGGTAATGGGACCGGGGCAGGAGTTCCAGGCCTCTCTGGAGGGAGCAACCATCCCTTGGGACCAGCAGATGGCGCCCTGCAAGAAAGTCAATCAGGACTTTCTTGTTTCTGCTGAAAGAAAAAGAAGAGAAAGGGACAAGGCAGAAATCCAGATATTTCTTGCGAAATCTCCCAATTTTAAAACGTTGAAATGAATTCAAAAAACGTTAAAATACTACACAGACCAGTAAGAATCCGTGGGCTGGTTCCAATACTTGGCTGCCGTTTGCAGCCTCCGGGCTGGAGGCAGTGTACCTGTTTACACAGTGCTTACAGGGCAGAGATGATGAGAGCTTCGGCTCTGGCCTGGGGGGTCAAGAAGAACCATGGGAATCCAGATATCCTCAAAGGTTGGAGATTGCAGGAATTTGGAACTGATGGCTTCATTTGGAGGGCAAAGGCGGGGCAGGATAGATACGAGGTTTCTCGGTACATCCCCCACGTTTAAGACAGTTCGCATTCTTGGCAAACGTTTTCTTCATAGAGAGTGAAATCTGGTTGAATGAGCTCAGGATGCTAATGAATTAATAATGCTACACCCAGGGTTATGCATCTGAGTGCAATTACGACATTTGCATGCCATGCCTAAGTCAGCAGACGTGGTTGTGGCAAGAACGCGTTGCATGAAGCAGTTGCCTTGATTTGCTTGACAAATGAGGGCACAGAGAAGGTTTGGGGAAGTACAGATTTCAGTCAAGTGTTGAAATAATGATCAATGAGACCTTTCATCTCCGAAGATCTGAGCTCTGAATCAGAGACGTACAGGGCAAACACACCTGCTTGGCACCCACTCCTGACTGGCTTTATAGTCACCTTTTCAGAGACGGCCATGTCAGGAAGATTTGGGGAGGGCCGTGGGGCTGTGAATGGAGTCATCTTTATGCTTGACGTGCTGGCATTGCTGAGTACTTAGAAGTTGCTCTTTGGCAGAGGTTAAATGATCCAAACCACGCGGTACTCTCCAGCATTTTGCTGGCTAGACCTAGCTCCCTGATGGGGATTCAGAGAAGCATTCCCCAGTGAGGGATTGCAGACCCTCCGTTTGGGCAATGAATATTTCATCTGTTACAGTTCGGTGGCTCTCTCTGTCTCTAGGACCTCGCTCCACGTGCGCTGATGAATTATTTAGAGTCAGTCTGCTGGTCTGCTGTTCTAAAGCTGCTTGTAGGAGGGAGTGATGGTGGGTGCTGTGGTCAGACCACAGTGGTCCAGATGTGGTAGCTACTGCTCGTGACAAGTGTGTCTGCTTTGGTTTGTGTGTGAAGGTCCCAGACAGACACCGAAGGGAACGTGACTGCTGAATCCAGCTCCGCGGGTGTGAGCATGGAGCCCAGCCACTACACCAAGAGTGGACAGCCTGCTCTGGAAGAACTCACTGGTGAGTATGGAGCCCCTGTGTCTGCTGGTGATGAGGCCTCCTGTATGACCACCTCTGGAAGGGCACAAACCCAGCTTGACTCGAAGTTGCTTTACTATTGCATTGACAGATGAGCTAAACAAACTTCTTTTTTTTTTTTTTCCTTCTTCTCTTTCTTCCCTGTCCTCTCTCACACAATCCACTGCCTTGTCCCCAGAATTGTAAATGAGTCTCTTACTGATTGGCAGATCCTATTTTTATATATATTTCATCTTGTTCATGTACGGGGTCTGGGCTGCTCTGACACTTAACCTTGAATCTCCTTGTTTAGTCTTCAGATACAGTCACTTTCAAACAAGATCTGGAGCTATAAGATACTGTCTTTTTTTCTCTCCTGTGTGGAAGCACTGATTGAAAATGCATTCTTAGCATCCTCCATTAATCGGAAAGAAAAATACAGCATGCTTCTTTTACCGAAAAGAAACAACCGAGCAAATCTAAATTTTATTTCAGTATAACCTAGACGATGATGATTAAAGGGGTATTATGTTATGTGAAAACATAAAATCCACAGTTGTCATGTAGTTAATTCCACAGATACTGGTTTATTAATGTTACACTGTCATATTCTTAAAGGAGAAAAGTTAGCTGACGAGTTAGGATTCCTACCATGGTGCATTTGGAGTTACCACCGCCTCTGTCTGTCTTCCCTGTTCCCCAGCTCTGTGCCCTCTCTTCCAGCAACTTCTAATCAGGGAAGTAAGTGGTAAACCACATATTTAGCAGTGGTTGTGTTATTCTTCGCATATCTTACCACTTCCAGAGTCGGGTTAAGAATTGAATCCATGTTTAAAATCCATTTATTAGACTAAATATCCATGACCACACCATTTTAATAGCCACATTACAGCTGTGGAATTGGTCTGCAGCCCACGTGATGGAATCGTACCCATCTCACCATTAACTCTGAAGATTAATTTCAGAGGATCTGAGCGATTTAACTATTTCCTTCTGGGTCTGCTGGCTGGGCACAGTGATGGGGCAGAGTTTTGAAGCCATTTATAAGTGATCCATCTTGCAGTGGCTCAGGGCCCCACATTTGGGATTGATTTGGTGCTTCCTTCTCACCAAGCTCTGTGGCCCCCTTGCAGATGAGGACACGGCTAGCCCAGCAAAAGGGCCCGCGACGAGAAGGGCGTGGCGTTCAGCGACTGCTCAGGTCTCCACACGCATTCCAGACCGTGTTCTTATGTGCACACATCAAAGGGGCTGGTCCAGCGCGCCAAGAGCCCGGCATGTATCAGATGTGTGTCCCGTGGAGTAGTATGGATTCATGTCAGACACCAGGCTCGGCAAAATTCACATTTGAAAAGCAAAAGCAGCAGCCAGGGAACATTCCACATCACACTTAAATTTCAGAGTGACAGATTACAGCCTGTGATCTTTCACTGGTTTTTCTCTTTCTCCATGTGTTTCCTTTGCATCAGGCCTGCACAACCAAGGAAGAACACAGAGAACCTGAGACGCTGTAGTTGGTTTGGGGGACAGATCTGTGCAGCCAGTCTTGCACTCTGGTTTTCGTGAAGTCTGATGGCATGGGTCACTGATGGGAATTTTTTCCGTCCATCCGTCCTTCCTTCCTTCCTTCCTTCCTTCCTCCCTTCCTTCTTTTCCTCCTTCCTTCTTTTCTTTTTTGCTGATGGGAATTTCTTAATCAGAGTGGCTTATCTTTACATTCAAGCAGTAGAAATCAAATGTGTGACTGTACTGTCAATTATCTTATGGAGACAACGAGTAGTACAAGGTTAAATTAACTTATCCACAGCTGATCCCTTGAAATGACAATGAATAGTAGGTGTATTTAGAAATGGCTATTTAGGGGGCATCTGGGTGGATCAGTCATTTGAGTGTCCGACTCTTGATTTCAGCTCAGGTCATGATTTCAGGGTCATGAGATCGAACCCCTCACTGGTCTCCATGCTCACTTGCTCGCTCTCTCAAAAAAAAGGGGGGGGGAGAAAAAAAAAAGAAATGGACAATGGACATTTAGGAGACATTTGACCAATTGCTTTGTTCTTCCCCTCCTTTAGGTGGGGAATTAGGTGGATCTTCCCATGGTGCTTTGTCATTTGCATAGCATTACAGCTGAGACCTGCATCTTGGGTTGTAGAGTTAGAAGGGAGCACACACACCTGTTTATTCTCCAATCCATGAATCCCTCCTGTCCATCACTGATGAAATGTCTTTCAGTCTCTGCTTGAATATTTGTGCCAGGAAGTTACTCCTTCATAAGGCAGCCCTTCCATTTGTTGTTGATTTTAGTAACAGAATTCTTTATTATTTTGTTTCTAATCACTCTCCTGTGATCAGATATAAGCCATCTAGATGTAATCCAGCTCTTGTAACTCATAGATAATTTCCTCTCTTGGCCATACAACAGCTTCTTCCTTAAGCCTCCTTCCTCCAAATGAAAATCCCAGGTTTCTTCCATGTTTCTCTCATAACACCCTGACATCCTCCAAACTCAGTTCTACCTGATCAGAACGTGGTGTCCTCTCCATCATGACCAGTGGTCCGAGGGAGGCTGACCTTGCACATACAGGAGCGCTGCCGAGAGCCACTGGATAGCTTACGATCCCTGTATATGGGCAGAGGGAGCCTCTCTTTCCTCCAGAGTGTGGTGGTGGTCTTGTTCTGTTGGGGCTGTGAGTTGGTAGAGGAATCTTACATCATCCGAGGAGGCAGAACTGGCAATTCAGAATGTGATCACCTGAGCAAGGCGGCTGGGTCCCCGGTTTGCCTTTCGGCGTTGCTCTTAGAATCTGGTATGTGTAGAGCTCTGAGGGGAGCAGACATTTCCCAGCAGAAACCCCCCACATACCCCACCCCAGGCGGAAACAGGAAACTCAACTCCAGCAAGCCTTCATTTTGTGCCAGGGATATCGTGTATATCTTCATTTGATCCTCCGACTGACCCTTCCAGGGAGGGTTTTTATCCCCATTTTAGAGATGGCATTTGGAAAGATAAGTGACTTACTCCAAGTCAAGGGGCTAACCGGCAACAGTGCCAGATTCAAGTCTTTATCTGTCAAAATGCAGAGAGTCTGTGCTTTTTCTTTAACCCTACATTTTTGGACAATAAATATGTCTCAGGCATTAACCAAATATTTTTGGACAATAAGGATGTCTCAGGCATCTATAGATTTGTGTGACAGTTACGAAGAGTAAGGGTGAGATACCATCCCATGTCAAAGATCTTTGAATTTCTAAAGGAGAGTTAGCAGACGAACATGTCAATTAGGAGAGACTTGAAGAAATAAGTATAATTATTATGCTTTGGTATGTGATTAATTAATTAATTTGAAGCTGTGTGCCTAGACTTAGCTTTGATAAATGTGTACTGCAGGGCCTAGAGCTGTCCAAAGGGTCAGTACCTTTTTGGCCTTCTTACATAGATAGAATGTGGCCAAACTGACAGCAAAAGATATTTACCTGATGGCCCCAGGAGCAAGATGCAGTTACATTCTTCCAGCACCACTCGGGGGAGGTGAGTAAACATTCATCACTGCTTTCTTTTCAAAACACATGCGTATATATATTTTTAAAGAATCGGGTAGGAAATGCAAGCTGGACCACTTTTCAGATAAGGGAAAAATGCCTTCCAACTTTCTCTTGGTTCAAAAGGGGGAGAAAATTGAAAACACTTGGCATTTTCAAGGACAAGAGAGTTGGCTAGAGCCAGTTTCCTCCATAAAATCACACATCTATCATTCGGTCCATCTGCCAGCCTCCAGGCACCACCATGTCCGCAGCAACCTGTGGAAGCTGGTCTATCTCAGAACGAAAGTCAATGCTGTACATTGCTTAGCTGCCTGTTGCCTTATCAATGACGGCCGCCGCTGGGAGTTATACTTGGTGTCCGTTGTAAATCCTCCTCGCTCCTGCCCATGCGTGCTGTGTCCTCTGTGGAGATTTCTTTAGAAATGTTGCTCAACGCTTGAGATAGTCACAGGCTTTTAAGGAGGCTTGATGGTGGTTCTGCGGTCTTCTCAGCCCTCCCCAGAATTATTCCGAGGGAAAGACTCTTGCTTCCTTTCATCGTTCTTGGAGTGATTCCCCATCTCCTCTGCGCCGTGTTAGCCCAAACCAAGCGGAATAGCCGGAGAACCTAGAGCAAGGCTACTCTTGAGGGCACGTGGTTTCCCAGCTTGTATGTGACCTGTTTTTCTTGGTACTCTTGTGCCAGCTTGACCTCTGCCTGGCCTGGTGTCCTGCAGAAAATCTTGCCCTGAGAATAGAAGTCTCTTGTTCCCCCGAAGAGAAGCCCTCAATCCCCTCGACGGCTTCCCACTCTGCAGCACCAGCGGGCGTGAGTCGGGACTTGCGGTGGGCACTGCGCTCAGGCATCTCGAGACCCCATCCCATCTAATCCCTACCCCTGTCCTCTGGGGTCGGTGCTGTTACTGTCCTCATTTGAATACTCCGGCATCAGAAGGCTAGAGAGGGTTAGCACCTTTCCCCCAATCCCACGGCCGGTGAGTTAGAGGAACGAGACTTTGAGATGACATAGTAAATCTAACAGAAAGAGGCAGACCTCTCTCTGTAGAGTATTTGTGATTAATAAGTAAAGATCTTTTAGCCACTGTGCAAGTTCTGTTTACGAAGTAGGGCTGGTAGAGAGCAGCGCGTTATCACCAGTGGGTGAGAAGGTAAACTGCCTCACCTGCTTTGAGTGGGCAGAAGATGATTCGTGGGAAGGCTCAGCCCTATCTTGCATGTATCTTTATTGGAGACCGTTTCAAATGTATTTACCCCTCAGACGAGGTGCCTTGCTTCTCCTACAAGCTAGACTTGGCCTTTTTCAGGAGGGACCTGGAGGGGAAAGAAAGACTTCTCTCCTTGGATTTAACAACTTCCTTTGGGCGTCCATCCATCCATTTGTTCTCAAATCCTTAAGCGCCTCCCGGTGAGCGTGGAACATGGTGGGTTTCACAGAGCTCATGATCGATCAGAGAATTAAAAGCCTTAACCTCCATCTTTCCAGGAGAAGACCCTGAGGCTCGGCGACTGCGGACCGTGAAGAACATCGCCGACCTGCGGCAGAATCTGGAGGAGACCATGTCTAGTTTACGGGGGACTCAGGTCACACACAGGTATCTGCAGCGTGAATTTCTTTCTTGCTTTCTTGCTTTCTGGCTTTCTTGCTTTCTGGCTTTCTTGCTTTCTGGCTTTCTTGCTTTCTTCCTTTCCTTTCCTTTTTTTTCGTAGATTTTATTTAATTATTTGACAGAGAGGAGAGAGAGAGCACAAGCAGGCAGAGTGGCAGGCAGCGGGAGAAGCAGGCTGTCTGCTGAGCAAGGACCCTGATGTGGGGCTCGATCCCAGGACCCTGAGATCATGACCTGAGCTGAAGGCAGACCCTTAACCAACTTGAGCCACCCAGGCGCTCCTGCAGCATGAATTTCTTACTGAATTGCAGGCAACTTGATTTTCATGCAGCTTCTCCTGTGTGTGTTCATGCTGACTCAGCAATAATGGAATAAATAACTTTGATTCCCCAGGTATGCTGGAATTCACAGGGAGTGCCATGCGATGTGCAGAAGAGAAATGTAAGGAGCAAAAATGAGTGTAGACTGGTTCCTCTCCAAAGCAAACGGTTGCTAAATCCATTCGACAGAGAATATTGTGGACCAGTTCCATTTAGATTTCGCTTTACTTGCATTTTCCAAGCCTGTATTGGGCTGTGAAAATGAGCAGGTGAACTATATTTGACCTGTGTGATAAAGCGAATACCTTGAATTCCTACCCCGTCTTCTGATACACAGCGCTCTGTAATGTTGTTAGTCATGCCCGTGTATAAAACACGTAAGGAAATATTTATAAAAACTTATGATCATGTTTAAACTATGATTTAGTTGGATGAAATCTAGGATTACATTGGAAACATTCATCAGGTTGTTTTCATTGTTCAGCAAGAAGTTGAAGAAGACGCAGCCCTCAGACACCCCTCGGTGGATTTTGGCAGAACCGAGCTTTATGGTTTGTGCTCGGGCTTTGATAATGAGGGGAAAGTCCTAGTCACCCCAGTGAACTCCCAAGGAGTCTCCTGTTCTCTGATTTCAGTCTCTTTGATAAATGAATAGAGCAAGGAGACAGCAGGGCTTCCCCTCTCCCGGCGGCTTGGGGAGATCGGGTGAAGCACTCTGGGTTCTATCTTAAATAAGGGGTCCCCAGTATGAGGAGAGTAAGGCCATTTCTAGGATCAAAGGGAAACAAAAAGCAATTGAGGCACCAAATTGATTCTTCCAGAGGACAGTCAACTTAGGGGGTGGTAGTGGGGTGCCCCCCGCCAGACCTTCAGCTATGGGATGGCATGGAGCCAGCCACTAGGCCCTGGGACTCTGTGATCAAGAATGAAACATCCTGGGGCGCCTGGGTGACACAGCGGTTAGGTGTCTGCTTTCGGCTCAGGGCGTGATCCCGGCGTTGTGGGATCGAGCCCCACATCAGGCTCCTCTGCTATGAGCCTGCTTCTTCCTCTTCCACTCCCCCTGCTTGTGTTCCCTCTCTTGCTGGCTGTCTCTATCTCTGTCAAATGAATAAATAAAATCTTTAAAAAAAAAAAAAAAAGAATGAAACATCCTCCTTCCATCCTAATCACCGAAACTGACTTGCTGGGGGATGCGACTGTTGGATGGCTTTCTTGGCATGGGCTAGGATGGTCATGATGACAGCTGGGAGACCTTTGGTACCTTTTCTGCAGGAAAGACCCTCTCTGCCCAGTCGGAGGACCCCAGTATGCTCCACGGAGGTACACTGACCAGCTTGCTTGGGACACAAGAACTGCCTGGCTGGAAAGAGTAGACACAGGAGTCTTTCCAGTGCCAGGGATGAGCTCAGTCTCCTGGCAGGTTCAGATCCTTGTAATTTAATTTATTCTGGACCTCAAGCCTGGGTATTTACTTGTCTCCCAGGCTTTTGCCCCCCCTCAAAGTTTAGGTGTCCTTTTGGAGAAAATGTAGGAGAAGCAAAAGTGTGGGGGAAAGAGAGCTTTGAGTTAGAAAATCAGGGCTCTCCCCACCCGCTTGGTCCCATGGGAGCTGGGCACGTGACAGGTGACTTTGGGAGCTCCAGAGTGGGAAGGGGAGCTGGCACACAGTGTGCAAGAAGCTGTGTGCCCATGGGTACGTTATGCCCCCTCGTTATCATCACGACATTTTCTCTTTCCTTTCTTGGGTTGGGAAGAAGATGCCGATAGGGAAGATCATTTTAACAAAAGGAATTGGTAGTGGCTATCTTGTACCATGTTCTAGGGGGAGAGTCTCTGCTGGGCGTTTTCAGAGCGCTCTACAGACGTGCAGCTCCGTCTTTTCATCCTCACAAAGGAAACGTTCTGTGTGATACATCAGTGGCTGTTACCTGATCCTATTCTGTATATAGGAAATACTTCATAATTCTAAGAAAATTTGAAGAACCTATAAACTGCTGAGGGTCTGTCTAAGCCAAGGCTGGTTTTACGTTTTCAGCACATTGGAAACCACATTTGACACCAACGTCACCACGGAGATAAGCGGGCGCAGCATCCTCAGCTTGACCGGCAGACCCACTCCCCTGTCCTGGAGGCTCGGCCAGTCCAGCCCTCGGCTCCAAGCAGGAGACGCCCCCTCCATGGGCAACGGGTACCCACCTCGAGCCAATGCCAGCCGGTTCATCAACACCGAGTCGGGCCGCTACATGTACTCCGCGCCTCTGAGGAGGCAGCTGGCCTCCAGGGGAAGCAGCGTGTGCCACGTGGACGTCTCAGACAAGGCAGGAGACGAGATGGACCTGGAAGGCATCAGCATGGATGCCCCCGGCTACATGAGTGATGGGGATGTTCTGAGCAAGAACATCCGGACGGATGACATCACCAGCGGGTGAGTACCTGGGGCTTCTCTCTTTTCGCAGAGCGGGAGGCGGCTTGACAGTTTCTCTTTTTTTGGAGGGCTTTGTTTAAGTTCCCTGACGGAGATCAAACTGTCTACTTCACTTTCTGCTCTGTCAGGGCTCTGTGGTATGGCGGGGAACTGTGTGGTATGAGAGTCACCAGACATGGGCTGCAGTCCAGACGTAGCCAGTAACTTGCTGGGGGGTCTAGCAAGGCTCCAGCAGCAGCCAGAGTGACAGTTGGTAACAAACCTATTGTGTTTGTCCTTTAAACCGAGCCTCGTACTTAAGATGGAATCCAGACTCTTTAGCATGGCCTCCCTGGTCCTGTGGGACTTGGCCCTCACCTTCCTCTCAGAGCTCCTCGTTCTCCACCCGCCGTGCTTCCTCTGCTGTGGCTGCTTCTTCTCTTCCTCGTTCTCATTAAGCTTGTAACTGGCACCTGGGCTGTGCACTGTCTGCCTCGATTCTGTACCCCGACCTTGCCTGGCGCCCTCCTTGACCATTCAGCTGAAGTAGTTACGTGGCCTGCCCCATGCTTTCATCCTCTCCATCGTCGCCTTATGCTCCTTTGAAAGCTTATCACTATTTGAAATTATCCTGATGCCGTGTCTCTATTTTACTGTCTCCTGGACCCCTCCTGCTTACGCCACAAGAAGCACCACGAAGCAGGGACATTGGCTGGCTTGTTCGCTGCCTTATCCCCAGTGCCCTCTATGTACAGGCGCTTAGAAATCGTGCTGAATGAATGAACACATGCGTCGATAGATGAAGGGACAAACCGGCCTCCCTGTGATCCATTTGCTTACCTGTGAAGTTCGGGGGAGTGGTGGGGCGGGGTCTAAGCCACACTGTGGCCGTGCGTGGCACGAGACGCGGCCGCCTCATTTTAGCTCCACTTCCAGGTCACTCTGGAAGCTGAAGGTCCCTCTGTTTACTTCACTTGCCTGACTTCTCCATCTGTTAGCCTCACTGGTACAGAAGTTCTCCACGGTCTTTTCCTCCTCTCCCATGCTTGCGTCCAAATTGCGGATAATAGAAATCGGGCAGAATAATCATACCGTTCCTTTCCACAGACAGAGTGATCAGGACCCCCAAGGGCGAGTCAGTACTTTCATAATTTAATAATAGCTAATACTCCCACTGTGCACAGAGCACCGGGCCAGCCTTTATATACATTATCTCGTTCTGTTCTCACAGCAAGCGGGTGACTTCATAATTCCCATTTTATGGATGAGTAAACTGAGGCTCTGGAGGGTTAAATAATTTGCCCAATGTCCCAAAGTGATTAGGAGGCAGAGCCCAGGGTTTGTGGCTTCAAAGCCAGAGCCTGTTATTAGACCACCTTGCCTAATACTTCATTGCTACGTTAAAATAGCACAATACTGGAGTTTATTTCAAAATTACTTTTGCTTAGGTTTTCCTGTCTGAGTAAGCATGTTCTTTTGTTCAATGAAAATCTCAGCTATAGAGGTTCTTTGGCTTTCTGGCTGTCACTTTTAGAACCATTTTGGTGAGTGAAACCTCGGAAGACAGGACCCACCAAACCCTTACGATGTGACAAATTTCTGCTTCCCAGAATGGCTGGGAACACTAATGGACTGGAAATGATCTGTGTAACTAAGAGCATCATTTTGTGTTTCTGGTTTTCCATAAGCACGAAAAATAGTCATATATACCTATTACTAAAATTGCACATACTTTAACCTTTTTATTATTATTTGGAAGACTTTTGGTATCCAGCATGGCCTCAAGATTACCACCATCAATTCCCACTGTAATATTCTACCCAAATTTTTTTGAGTTATTTTGAGATTTTTTTTAACCTATAGTAGTTCATTTTACTGTCAAGTCAGTCTTTTTTTATATATTAAATCTCTTTATTAAGTTTTTGACACCCCATATCCACTTTACCAGTGAATCCCATCAGCTCTTCCTTCAGATAAATTCAAAATCTACAGCAATTTCCCATTGTGATTTAATGGTGAAAAATGGAATATTTTATCATGGTTCAAGGCATCATCATC
This sequence comes from Ursus maritimus, assembly GCF_017311325.1. Classification (NCBI taxonomy): domain Eukaryota; kingdom Metazoa; phylum Chordata; class Mammalia; order Carnivora; family Ursidae; genus Ursus; species Ursus maritimus. The sequence continues at coordinate 8,190,446 of NW_024424786.1, forward strand.
TGTCACCCAGACCGTTGCAACAATCTCCTATCTGGTTTGTTTCAAATCTTGTCCACTGCCGTCTATTCTCCATACAATGCCAGAGTGTTAAAGTGGGCCTTAAAAAGGCCCTACTCAAAACTTTCCAATGTTTTTTTTTCCCATTCAGAATGTGGATTGGACTTTCCATTTTTGTCTGTCTTAATCCTCAGTAGATGGTGTCTGATCTTGATGCAGTATTAACCGTGTCCACAAGGTGGAGACATTGAAACACCGCCCACTGAACTTCAGTCCTGTCCCAGTGAGACATTCCCAGTCTTTCAGCTCTTCAGCCATAACTTCTATCCCTGTGAAACAGCACCAGTGTTTACATTTCAGTTCCTGCTTCGGGAAGCTTACACTTTGAGCAAGTGAGATATGCTCAGAGCAAGTGTAGATAAAAGTGCAGAAATGTAAGCAAACCACCCAATTTTTGAAATTGGAGAACTCTGGTCTGGTTTTTCTTCCCCATTTCTTTTAGTGTAGAACTCTACTCTCAAAATGAGGAAGGGGAACCCGAAATGGCATCGATTGCTCCTTTTAGTTGTAACTCTCTGGAACACAAGTTAGGTAGGACTCTACTCAACGGAAATGCATGTGAGTTTCTGCTTTGAGGCCGCATTACCAGTTTGCCTTCATATGCTGAGTTCAGGGCAGATTCATGTCCTTCGTACTCATTTCTTTTCCCTCTTATACACATGGCAACGTGGAGGTATTGAAGGACTGGGCTCTAATTCTGTGCTTCAGGATCTGCTGAAGAAGACATTTCACTGAAGCGGTTGATGCGGTGGAAAGAAAACAGACTGAGATGTCAGATGGAGCCGGAGCCCTGCTCTGCACTTTTCAAGCTCTGTGACATTAGGTCCATCCCTTCACTCCCCTAAGCCTTGCAGCACTGCAATTAATATGGTCTTTAACCTTCTACAATTAGGTATTTCTCTTTGACGTTGTATCTGATTAATGGCAAATATCTGATGAAGACAGAGTTTCAGACAAGGTCTAGATGTCTTATCAACCTCCAACATCCAGACACTTGGAAACAGCGAGATGATTAAAGTTTTCATCCAGATGCTTATTTGGCTTAGTGGGAACAACCCTGATGTATGAGTAATATATAAATCCCTTTGGGGACTCTTTAAAGAAAGTTTTTGTGAAAGTTTACAGCGAGTTTATTTAGAATGCCTGACATGGAAGTTTAAGTTCTGGTTTCTGAAAACCTATGACCTTGGGTTTTTTAAAACGACGCACTGTAGCCCAGCTTGGTATATAGTAGCTGTTTTTTTGCTGTTTCCAGTTCATTGTCTCCACTGGCTATGTGTGCACGTGCACCTGTGTGCATCGTTCAGTCAGTTCTCCCTAAGGTGGGCTGAAATTACTTTACTTCCATGGAGTTTTGCTAAGAACCTAACAGCAAATGCCTTTTGTCTCTTTGAGTGTGTATTTATTAAACTCTTCCATTGCACTTTGTACGTACTTGGCGTGTCTAAGTACTTTACAAGTTGTCGCTGGACCTTGCCACTTTTATTAGATTGATAAATTGGGCTTTGGCTGTACTTAATGGAAAAGAAATGAAAATAACAGACGAAGATCTCTCTTGCTAAGTTTTGATCTGTGAAGTCAGTCCGTTTACTGATCTAAAAATTCAAAGTGCCATATGGTATAGAATAAAATTAAAAGGACAGACTTAGCATCCATATGTTTGGAAAGATGATTTTTTTTTTCTTTTCAAAAAGGAGGCACTGAGTTGTATCATGTTCCAAAGTATACATCCATTCCTGGAAAAAAAAAATGATCATTTAAATGTATCATCAGAAATTTTTCCAAGAACCTTTGATGGCTTCCCATGTCTTGTGGGAACAGTTCTCAACTGAACGTGGGAGGCTTTTTATGGTCTTTTCGTCAGCTGCCCTCCCTGCCTCGCCCTGGCCACACCCCCTCACACGCCCCACACTCCCCACTGCTCTGGGCTACCTGCATGTGTAGGGCTTGATGCTTCAGGACGTGGCTCTTTCTCCATGGCATTCCTTTTGCCTCAAGCCCATCTGACTGATCCTAAAAAATAGATGCCTCCTAAAAAATAATAATAAAAGAAACCCCTCGTCTGGGATGCCCTCCTGAAGTCCCCGGCCCGAGTTACCTCGGTCTGTGTATTTCTGGTGGCCTTGGTTCACTCCCAACCTTAGATGTGAACTTGTCACTTTGTGTGGGAAGTGTTAGAGAGGGGCTGGCTGGTGTTGGGGAGAGCAAACAGTCTTCAAAAGCAAACAGAGTTGAGATTTAATCCTGGCTCTGCCAAATGAACTGGGACAAGTTCTTAACCTTTGAGACTCAGCGATAGAACTTGAAAAGTGCTTGGCAGAGTCCAGGATGCTCAAAGAACTGGCACGCGCTTGTGTTTGTGTCTGTCTGTCCCTCTCTGTCTTCCATCCAAGGTGGAGCTCCTGGAAGGCAGGCCATGCCCATTATTTTTCTAAACTCAGAGACTACAAGTAGGTATTGAATGACTATTTGTGCCTGGTCTGTTCTCCATGCCTACCCTCCCGGGACCTTGGGCTTATATAACTTGCTGCCACTAGCGGTGAAATGGAATGATTCTATCTACAGGACTTGGAGAAAATCAGCTTCACCTCTGTTGTCTTTTTGGTGCAATGCGTAGCTCCATCTAGTGGCCAATATGGGTGGTTGGCTTGCTTTTAATTCTGTCTTCTATTGGTTTAGGACTCAGGGCTGGTGTTATTCAGGCCTGAGGAAGGAGCAAACGCAGCAGCTGGTTTGTCTTTCAAATGCGTCTTGACCGCTAGTGTAGTGTGGGACAGAAAGCAGGGTGGTGAGCTAGGTGGTCTTCAGAGCTGGCTTTGTGATGGCTGCAGTCTTCCCTGCTCGGTATCGGGGATTTCTCCATCAACAGATAGTGTATGGGACTGGTGCCTGCTGGGGGACTCAGTTCTTCAGAAGCAGAGGAACCCAGCCCTGCTGAATTACTTGTAGCTCCATAAATCCATCAGACTGTGTCCTAGTTCAACTGCTCTAGCAAAAGGCCACAGACGGGGGGGACTTAAACACCAGACATTTATTTCTCACCGTTCTGGAGGCTGGAAGTCCAAGATCAGAGCGCCAGCCTGGTTGGGTTCTGGAGAGTGCCCCCTTCCTGGTTTGCTGTGTCCTCACATGGCAGACAGAAGGGACTTTGGTATGTCTTCCTCTTCTTACAGAGGACACTAATCCCATCGTGGGGGCCCCACCCTTTTCATGACCTCATTAAACCCACTCGCCTCCCCGAGGTCACTCAACACGTGAACCACATACAAACAGATGAATTGGAGAGGGTACAGCATTTCACCTGGAACCGGTGTTTCATGCTCGCACGCATCTTTCGCATGTGCAACACCTGTGCTTAGATCGCTTCGTCCATCATTGCTGCCAGCTCACCTCCTCCTGGAAGCTTTCTGTGATTCCATCCAAGCAGAGGTGGTGATTATTTCCTCTGGACTTGACTTACCCATAATAGTGCTGATAGCACTACATCAGAGTTATTATAAATATGCGTGTATGTGTATAAAAAACAAGACACCCATACAAAATATTTTTAGACTGTTTCAGTGTGTTCACCGTGAAGAAGGTACAGAGCCCGTACCTGTCACGGGCTCTTAAGGTTAGAGTCACATCTTCACGGGCTGGCACAGCGCCTGTTCTGGAGTACGTAGTGCGCAGTCGATAAGTATTTGTTGAATGACTGCTGCAACTGCCCATCAGCGAAGCCAGCCCAGCCACCTGCCCCTGGATGAACGTGTGCTGAAGACGGAAGCCCCTGGAGCTTAAGGCCCAGGCACATGGTCTGTCCTGTCCGTGGCCTTGTCTTGTGCTGCCTGATTATTCCACAGCTTTGACCTCTCTATCGCAGTGAGCTGGACATGGACGGCACAGGAAAAGGGAGACGGCCCAGAACATGAGGGCCATGTGCCGGGGGAGGCGGGTGAAGATGGAGGTACCCCTGTTCTACTTTCCCTTCCTCATTGACCATCATGGACAGATGGGGGAGATATTCTCACCACGTCAGTGTCGATCACCGCAGCTGGCACCATGAGTCAAAAAGGTGGCACCAATAACATGAAAGGCTCTTTCTTATCTGGTAAATGTTTCTCATGGTCTTTCCAGGCCAGACCTGAAGTGACCTTGCTAGACTGTTGTTCCTGGCACACTGGTAGGAGAGAAAGCCAAAATACTCCTTATAGCCAAAACGTGCCCTCGGGCCAAGATAAATGATTTTAGGTGAGGCTGACCTCAAAGGCCCTGGGTCATGGCAGGGTGTGGCAGGCACTTCTGGGATGTGAAAAGGATGAGCTCTTCTCTCTCCGGGTTGGTCGCTCTGCAATGATCTTGCATTGTAGGGCTCTTCAAAGGCTTGGGAAGACCAGGTTGCCGGTCAGCCACTGGGCAGGTCCTGTTGGTGTTAGAAGGGTTGTGCTCTAGGAAATGTAACGACTCAGCCCTGTAGGCAGATCAATCCTTAAGACCTTGGGCAAGTCACTTGTCCCCAGTGCACCGTCATCTTCTTAATGTGCACGCACCCCCGTGAGCGTGCGCACACACATTTAAAAACTACAGTGGAGCTCCAGCGTGAAGCCACAAGCCCCAGGGAGCCCAGTAGGCTGTTGATGGAGCTGGGCCAGGTCCCAGTGTGGGGGTCTTTCCATTCCTCTCTGCTTCCCTCGGCGTTTCCTCGCTGACAGGTCTTCATGGTATATGAATTCACAGAAACCATAAATACTTTTCCTGTCTGATACTTTCCCTGGTGTTAAATATCCCAGGCAAGTCCAGTGACCTCTGTTTTCATAAGAAACCCTCTTTCGAGTACGCGAGCACAGAGTGTGGCGTGGGGGGCAGGATCGATTTCCCCAAGTGTTACAGAACAAGTGACAGCTTTCCCCGCGTGCTTGTGAGGTCATCTGACGGCGGTGGTTTGACGGATTGATGGCTCTGGCTACCAATACCGGTTGTCCCTGGTGGCCGGGGATGCGTCCGCTGTGCGCTTCTTCCATCCGCAGTCGACCCCTTGATTTACTGAGTGTGGGAAATCCATCAGCCTTTATCGGCCGCTGGGTAGGCAGTTTTATCAGAGAAGAAAGAACAATCGAGCTGACAGCAGGCTGAAAGTGGAGAAATTCCCCAGCATTCCCCAGCCTACTTCAGCCACTGTGGGTGACGATAGATTGAGCGGGCAGAGACCAGGATTAAGGAAAGATTTACTGGGACCAGCTCCATGCAATGACGTGTGGTCCAGTTTCGGCATGGGCAGTCTAAACTGCCACTCGTAACTAATAGCAAATGTTGACCTGGTAATTTATGGGAAAGAGAGGGGAGAGGGCGTGTCTTGTCTTCTCAGGAAACCAGGCCCTGACTTCTTGAGAATTTCTAGCTTGCTTTGGGATTTGAATCCCTTCCTACCTCTCCCCTCACCCCCTTCCCTCCAGCTTCCTGCAGGGAAGGAGAGGGAAAAAGGAACAAAAATGGGTGCTTTGGGAGGAGAAAGCCATATCTCAGGCCTCCTTGGAGGGTCCTTAGAGGTGCTCTGACCACCTGTTCTCCCACTCATACCAACACGGGTCCTGGAGCTTCTCAAAGCATGGGCTCTCGTGGAGTTGGAAACTGGAACGCCCCCACTGGCCTGCCTTCTGAGAGGCTCTGGGTAAGAGGCAATAAAATTCCATTTGAATGTGTTTATTGAGTTTGTTCTGTATTAGAGACCGTGCTAAAGGTGATAGATCAAGAGAAATGAACAAGACCCAGTCCCCTAGATCTTACCATCATGGAGGGAAGCTCGTGGCATGGGGAAGTGCAGTGGTCATTAGACGGAGAGTTCTGGAGAGCAGTGGGGAGGCAGTGAGCTCTGTGGGGACCACTGATGGGGAATACAGAGTGGGCTGTGAGGTAGGGGCAGAGGGCGGCGTGTGGGCTGCGGAGTCCCGCCTGAATTCCGTGGCTGGCTGCACCTCTCTTCCATGTGTGTCCTGAGCAGCTGGTTGGTTTCCCGTGCCTCTCCCTCAGCGGCGTCATGTGGCTTCACTGAGATCGTGTACCAGCAGGACACCCAGAGAATGTTCACTACCTTAGCGCCCAGCGTCTGTGGCACCTTCACGACATGTGAGCTGGGCCTTGAAGGATAAACGAGCAGCCAGATCAAGGTCAAGAGCAAGGGCATGAAGACATATGGGTATGGGTGTGTTTTTATGATGGGTTAGAGATTGAAGACAGGAGGGGGTGGGCTCTGGTTGAAAGCTGTGAGAGTCCAGAGAGCAGTGATAGGGCTCTGGGTAGGGACAAGCCTGGGGAACAGACATGCACAAAGGTCAGAGAGACTTCACACTGAACTCAGCCTGCTGCAGGGGCCAGTTTGGCAAAGGGCACAAAGGCGCCAGGAGAACTTCCAGGTTTGGGCCCGTGCCAGAAATGGCTGGGAAAGAGTTGACGTTTGTCCTCAGCACCCTCCATCCTAGATTTCCCTCTTGCCTGTGGGCACCCACCCAGGGCCCACACATTGCGTCAGCCTCCAAACCAGCTCCAAAGCAGGGCTGGCTGAGTGTTTAAGCAGAGTATGCGGCAGCCTACAGAATGTACCTCTGGGGGCGTTAGGAAAACTCCAGCCCCACAGCCTTCCAATCCTTGCCCTAAAATAGCTCAGGGCCCAGTGGGGAAGATTGCCCTGTTGGTCAACACTTAATTCTAACCCAAGGCAAGTGGTGATCAGTGTTAGCATTGGGAAGCCAACTGGGGGGGCTCCAAGTCCAATCGGAGAATAGAGCAGGCCCTGTAGGGGTCTTTTATGTTCTCACTTTATCCTTCTGGGAAGCCAGCTTTTCTCTTCTGAAAATGAGAATCATCATGCCCAGAGCTGCCGTGGATGGAATGAGGTAATGCATGAAGATTGCTGGTATGGTGTCTGGGCATTGCGGATCCTTCCGGATCGTCCTCTTAGTAACGATGATGTTGCTAAGGGTCAGTGGGACAGGATGTACATATAATTCCTAGTTCAGTGCCTGGTGCAGAGTGACAGTGTTCACTGTGTTCCATTCTCTTCCATCCTTACCCATCCTCAAACCCCGGGAGACATCTCACAGCGCATGGAGTCTGGGGCGAGACCATAATTGATAGTCATGTGGGAAATGTGAATACCCCTAAACACCCCCGCCGACAGCCGGTGTGCCAGGTTAGAGCTCACTGCTGAGATGATTCAGGCGAGCAAGGCACTCCTTCCTCTCCCTCCCACCATCCAGACTGTCTGCTATCTTGTCGGAACAGACTTCCTGCCCCGCCAGGCTCTTCGTCGGTAAGCAGCGTCGACAAAACACACGGCAGCATGTAGGTATTACTCAGATTGGCGCCAGGTGTTTAACCGAGGGAACTTAACACCTTGGGTCCATTAATCAGCGCTACGGAGAGACTGTATTTTTCTCAAGTTGACAAATACTTAGCAAGTGCCGCCGTCTTCCTGGGGTGTGTTCTGGGGTATGACCGACACGATTTGTCCTCAGGGCCGGACCATTGGGTACTCCGTATTTGGGAGACTCACTTTTGATCCTTGTAGGTCCTTCTCAGGGTAAACCTGGGACCCATGAGCTCACATTCACCGAGGGTACTTACACAAACAGGAAAAATACACTCCAACTCTGTAGCTCTCAGTAGATGCCAGACAACAGAGGCTGACACCTGGGGCACTCTTTCTGAATTGCTGAGTCTTGACACATATTCCCCAGACTCGGGCTTTATCTGATATTGTCATTTTACTATTAAGGAAAACGAAGACCCAAGAGGATCTTGTTACTTAATTGTTTTAAGCCCATGGAGGAGATGGAAAAATGGCCTAATATCTTGTTGTTTCTCTCCCTTTGTGTGCTGGAATTTCAGTGTGACTTTGGCATATCTGTTGCTTTGCTATAGTTGAATATTTGGTCCTGCATCCTTCGGGACCCCCCCTCCTTGCCGACGTGCACTGGTCTGCAGGCCCCCCGTGTACCTTGAATGGAGAGCAGCCAGGAGTCACAGACCCAAAGGTCCCCTCGTGTTCCTGTTAGGCTTTTGTGTAGCTCTCATCTAGAAAACACAGCCCATGTTTATTTTTATCTTAAAGCATACAGATCACTGCAAATACCCTTCCCAGTTTGTTTTCAAGGGTCAGCAGCTACGGAGTGGCTCAGTAGATTTATGATGGGGGGGTTGGAGAAGACGAAGTTCGAGTTGAGGTGAACATGAAAAGAAACATTTGGATGAAAGCTTGGGAGTATTTTGGCCCCGAGACAGTAAGCCCATGTTGAAAGACTCGGGGGGGCATATGTGCCTTTACTCAGATCAAGATAAGAAACTGACATTTTCTTGGGAATTCACGATCCTCTCATCCTGCTGCTCTAGGGGCTTAGTATGATGGAAGACACTTCGGACTTTGGACTCAGAGGACCTGACTTCCTACGCTTTGCTTGCCAGCTGTGTGACCTCGGGGAGGGTTCTTCGTTTTCTGAGCCTCTTCCCATCTGTTAGATAGTAGCCTACTTTTTAGGTGTGTGGTGGGAAAGAGAGAGGGTGTGTGTGTGTCTGTGTGTGTGTGTGTAAAGTATTTGACACACAGAAGGGGTTCCCTTTATCCTTCTCAGACTAGCTGCATTTATTATTCACCGTACTCGTTTTTTTCCCCACTGAGAATATTCACTAAGACGATCTCCTGCCGTTTCTTACTCTTGAGTGCAGTGGTCACATTTCCGCTCGCTGTGTCAGAGTTGATCTGTGTATTCGTGTTCTCCAGAAGAAAAGTTGATGTGGCGGTTCAAGTCCAAAGGCAGCCTGGAGGAAGAAATTCCTCCTCCTTGAGGACTATCAGCCTTTATTTCTCTTTTTTCAACTGCTTGGATGAGGCATTCCACCATTATGGAGGGTAATCTGCTTTATTGGAAGTCTCCTGGTTTCCATGTTCGTCCTCCTCTAAGAAGTACCTTCACAGCAACGTCTGGTCTAGCGTTTGCCCCGATATCTGATATCATGGTCCGGGCAGGTTGACGTATAAATTAACCATCACAGTCTACAAGCAGACCTTGTAGGATCAGTGGGAGTGAGTCATCTGGGGCAGGAGGCAGCTACCTGTGGCCCAGAGACAAAGAGCAACATGTCAGCTTATAGAAACACCCGTGAGGACTCGAGGCTAATGCGTCCTGCCTGGGGTATGACCACAAATCAAGGGTCTGTGCACGCCTTGGGAGAATGAGTGCATCCCTTCTAGAATCCCCAGGGTCCTGATAAGAAATCTCCCTGAGAAATGGAGGGTTTGACCTTTTCTCTTAATCCTGCAATTACTGTGGGGTGAGACCGATGCCCTGGCATGGACACTTCTGGAGGGCTGATCGTTTTTGAGTGAAACAAGATTTCAAGTCTAAGGAGAGGCTCAAGTGTGTCTCCAGAGTCTTCCAGCTATAAATCAAGCCTGCATTCACTTCTCGGTCTTGGGACAAGTGGGAGAAGGGCATCTGTGGTTCTTTGCTGCGTCACATGGTCCAGGTCCCAGTTCCCAGAGCTTGGAGCTTGGAACTGCCCAGTCGTCTGTTTTGAAATAAGAAATCTCACATACTTGGGGCACCTGGGTGGCACAGCGGTTAAGCGTCTGCCTTCGGCTCAGGGCGTGATCCCAGTGTTCTGGGATCGAGCCCCACATCAGGCTCCTCCGCTAGGAGCCTGCTTCTTCCTCTCCCACGCCCCCTGCTTGTGTTCCCTCTCTCGCTGGCTGTCTCTATCTCTGTCAAATAAATAAATAAAATCTTTTAAAAAAAAAATCTCACATACTTGAGCAGTGAAGTTTAAAGGGTAAAGTCAGCTCAAGTTGTCGGAAACATGGGACAGAAACAATGTGGTGTTGGCTCTGCAGAGAAGGGGGCAGGCCAGAGAAATGGCCTCACGGTGCCCACTAACACGTGTCTATTTGCCAGCCCTGCAGCAGTGGAACAGAAATTCACAAAAGCTACACTGCGTTTGCGGCTCTTTTATGTGCTGGGTACTGTGTTGAGCTCTTTCCGTGCCTTGTCTCACTTGTTCTTCACATCAGTGCTTTGGGAGAGAGGCTGTTTTTCATCCTCTTTCTACAGTGAGGGAGACCAAACTCAGAGAGGCTAAGTGTCTTGAACAGCTCCCATGGGTAGTCACTACTGGAACTAGGTATTTGATCGGAGTGAATTCAAAGCCTGTGTCCCAAGAACTCTGCAGTATGGCTTTTAAAGTGTCGCTAGATGCCATGCTCTGAACAGACGGAAAGCAAGACCAAAAAAGAAGCGTGGGCACCCTCGGGGCATTGGAAGCTCCGACACCCGCCCTGTGCCATGTCAGGGAGCGAGAGAGACAAATGGAAGATGGGGCTCAGGAGGGTCAGGCTCAGAGCGCTGGGTTGCATGGAAACTTGCAGATACTTGGCAGATACTTGCAGATACTTGGCAGATGCTGGCAGATGCTCCAGCAAGAACCTTTCTTTGTCTCCAAAGCATTATTACGTGTTTCATTTCCAGTCAATGTCACAGGCCCCTACGGAAGCATTGGAAACACTTGTGTCAACATTCCCCAGGTGCCTGTGCAGAAAGTGAATGGGGGCAACACTGATTCTGTGCATTGGAAAGGAAGAACTGAGGAGGTGGTCAGAGGCAGGAAGGTTCAGAGCTGGAGTCCGTTTGCACAGTGATCTCCCGAAGCGCCTCGCCACTCTATGGTCTCCTACTGTTAGAGCTCACACATGTGGGCATTTCACTCACCTACCCTTTCCAGCCTTTGTCAGTGTGATGCCCGGATTCGTCCAAGGAAATTCTCCTCCTGTGGCCCCCCACCCACTGCAAACCCAAACAAAACACACAATTACAAACTCCTTGCCACCCAGAGACCTCAGAACCACGCATGGCAAGGTAGAGCTTTATTAATCGAGGGACTTTTGCCTTACTCTGTAGGAGTTGTTAATTAAAAGCACTCAACCATTGAGTTGGGAGAGAGGAAGAGAGACAAAGTTGGGGGACAGCTCACACACTGGCTTTCCTCCTTTGCAGGCTGTGTAGCTATTTTAGAAGTTGACACGGACTTTATGGTTGAATAAACCGTTCGCCAGAGATGTGTGTGTGAGGTTCCTTGGGAACAACTTTCATTCACTGCCCTGCAGCCGGGCCGTCTGGGTACAAAGAGCCTGTCTAGCCTCTGACCCAGTGTGCGTAACAATTAATAATCATGGGGGTGCCTGGGTGGCACAGCGGTTGGGTGTCTGCCTTCGGCTCAGGGCGTGATCCCGGCGTTATGGGATCGAGCCCCACATCAGGCTCTTCCGCTGTGAGCCTGCTTCTTCCTCTCCCACTCCCCCCCTGCTTGTGTCCCCTCTCTCACTGGCTGTCTCTATCTCTGTCGAATAAATAAACAAAATCTTTAAAAAAAAAAAAAATCATGATCATTGTGGGGCGCCTGGGTGGCTCAGTAGGTGAAGCGTCTGCCTTCAGCTCAGGTCACGATTCCGGGTCCTGGGATCGAGCCCTGCATCGGGCTCTCTGCTCAGCGGGGAACCTGCTTCTCCCTCTCCCTCTCCCCTTGCTCATGCTCGCCCTCAGTTTCTCTCTCAAGTCCGTAAAGTCTTTAAACAAAATAGTCATGATCATCGTGATAACAAGAGCAGCTACCACTCAGGGAGCATTTCTGAATGCCAGGCAGCGTGCAGCACTTTCTATGCATCGTCTCGTGTCACCTACGCGGTAGTCCATGCACTCTTCTTCCCATCCCCTGAGGAGGAGGTGGGACCTTAAAGGGCATCAGTAACAAGCCCAAGGTCACAGAGCTGGTGAATTCAGGAGTCCAGACTCAGAGGCACACAGTCCGACTGGGAGCAGGAAGGCAGTCAGGTGTTCCAGGCTTTCCGCTGGAGCCACGTGTGTCGGAAATCTAACTCCTCTTCTTCCCCTGACCCTGTTTCTCCTCCCGTGTTCCCACATCCGTTGCCTGCGACAGCCGGAACCCGGAAGGAATCTCAGGCTCTTCAGTTCCTTGTTGCTGGAACCCCAGTGGCTGAGCGTGGTGGCTTCTCTCTACAGTATCTCATGCCACTGTTCTCTCTGGCCTCACGGCTCCTGTTTCTCCCCACACATCCCTTCGTCGCTTTCCTTACCTCTGACCTCAAGGCCCATCCAACAAATCCATGCTACACTTGAGTGGGAAAAATCTTTCTAGAGCACGTATCTGACAACATTGCCACCTGCGTAGAACTCCTCAATGGCTCCACATGCCTGCTGGGGAGACTCAGTGGGTTAATTTCTTTTCTTTTTTTTTTTTAAGATTTTTTATTTCTTTCTCAGAGAGAGAGAGAGGGAGCACAAGCAGGGGGAGTGGCAGGCAGAGGGAGAGAAACAGGCTCCCCACTGAGCAAGAAGCCCAATGCAGGACTTGATTGTAGGACCCTGGGATCACGACCTGAGCTGAAGGCAGATGCTAAACTGACTGAGCCACCCAGGTGTCCCGGTGCGTTAGTTTCTTTTGCTATAAGAGAAATGCCTCCACAATCTAGCTGCTTGAATCTATTACTTTATTATGCTCATGGAGTCTTTGCTTCAGGGACTGGGGCAAGGTCCAGTGGAGGTGGCTCGTCTCTGCTCCGCCATGTTTGGAGCTGGGAGGCCTCCAGGGCTGGAGCCAGTTTGATAGTGGAGATCCATGCCATCCCAAAGCTTGTTCACTCACACATCTGACATTTGGGCTGGGGTGACTTGAAGGTTAGGACGAACATGGGCTCTCCAGTGTGGCTTAGCATCCTCACAACATGATTGGCAGACTTTTGACCCAGATGCTTAGGGCTCCAAGGGCGAGTGTTAACAGTGAAGCCAAGCCAAGGCCATCCCCTTTTATGCACGACCCTTGGGAGTCGCTTCCACCATACTGTATTGGCCAAAGCAGTCCTAGCCCTCCAGATGCAAGAGGAGGGAAGGGAACATAGATGTCGTCTCTCAGTGGGAAGATGGCGAAGAAGAGCCTGTGGGATGGGAGTTGTTGCTATGGTCATCTCTGGAAGGTATGGTCTGCCACTTCTTACCTCTAGTGCCTAGCATGACATATAAGGCCCTCCATGGTCCCCACACTGGGCTGTAAGCCTTGTGGAGGCACAGACCTTATCTGTTTTACTACGTATCTCTTGTGTGTAGCACAGGGCATGGCGCATAGTAGGACCTCCTTTATATTTGGGTAGCTGATGCACGATCCATTTGCCCAGGCTCATTTCCCATCATCTCCTCCTTCCCCTCACTGTCCGTCCCTCTCCCTAACTTGCATGCTAGTCCTGACTATAGACCTCTGGCATTTTCCTTGATGTGGGCACCATGCTCTTGTACCTTTGTGCCTTTGCATGTATCTATTCTCTCTTGAGATTCCTCCACCTCCATTCCCACCCACCCGCCATAGTCCTTTAAGGATCTGCTGAAGCTAGGTGGCCTTCCCTGTCCCCCCGAGCACCTGGTAATACCTCCCAGGAAGGTAGTACCTTCCGCTCAGTTCCTTTCTTTGTTTGTACAACTGTTTCCTAGACCAGGACATCCTTGAGCAGAGGGATTGTCTTTTGTTCCCACATTTCTTAACTTCTTCTTCCAGACCTGCTGTATATGCTTAGTGATGGGGGTGGTGTGAAGGGAGAAAGGAAGGAGGTGGTAATAGCAGTACTGCTATTAGTAGTAATACTAATTACTCATAGTATTAATGGTAGCCAGTGTTCCTGGAGTACTTTTTCAGGTATTACTTCTTTGAATCTTGGAGAACTCCTAGAGGGCCTGTGACATGTTATTATCCCCATTTTATGGATGTGCAAACTGAGAGAAGTCAGTGCGAGTCCAGCCTTCGGCAAGCTAGCTTTCCCCGGTGGAAATGAGAGAAGTCACCTGTCCAAGGCTGTTTAGCTGCTAAAGGGTGCAGCCAGTTTGGGGAAGCTTGAGCACTCCGCCTTTGAGATCCAAACCTCTTCCCTTTGGTGCTGCCACCTGCTGGGCTTTAGGCTCTGAGACCCCCAAGATTTTTCTAGGTGTTAGAGAGCTCTGTATAATCCTAACCTTCGACTGGATTAATAGAATAGTTATGTGGGAAACAACAGAGTAGCCGCTAGTAGACAGTGGGGGCTTTGTTCTCGGTGGCCGGTTTTAAGGGGTTCCGAATCAGGCAGAGGTTTGTTTAGGGAAGAGTAACCAGGAAAGCTGAGGGTTCAAAACCCAAAACATAATAGAAATGTTTGTAGAAACGAGATATTCTTGGCATGGGAAATACTTAGAAAAGCAGTAGGTTCCAGAGGTCCAAACTCGAACTGTAGGTGGAAGTTGGGCTTATTTCAAGGTGACCATTCATCCGTGTTCGAAAAAAAATATGCTGGAAATGAGACCTGCAAAAGAACGGGTGGGCCCTTTTGCAAAGGCACGAGCCTCCTGTTCTGCGAATAATCAAACAGGATGTGGAAAACTGTGTCCACGTGGTGGAGAAGGGATTCGGGCATGAGGTGAGAAGCTGCAAGGGAAGACCTTTCAGAGTTCTTCCAGGAGTAAGACCCAGGGTGCCCAGGTTCCCATAGGTGAAACTGAGGGTCTGTTACAGATGGAGAACAGCTGGGCCTTGGCTTGCGGGGGAAGAGGTCTCTTCGGCGAGCCAGGTTTCCACACGCCAGCCTCGGGGTCGTAGTACCGAAGTTGTTTCTTCTGCACATTTTCTCCCCCACATCCCCTTCTAATAAACACAAAGATCGTGCAAGCCCCCTTCGCCTGCCCCAGGCTCTGATCTGGATGATGTGGGGGTTTGGAGGTGGACTGGACTGTGGCTATTGAGAATCACAGTAAGCCCCCATGTGCACCCCGGCCGAGGTGTTAGTGAATGTTGCTATCTGTAGTTGGTCTAAGGAAATGGTAGGTTTTGAAAGCGAACGAATGTTATAATGCTGGATACGCTCCCTCTAGCTAGGCGGCAGGGTCTAGGGAATCGGGCTTTGCCCCTGCGCATTGGAGGAACTGCTTCAGCTGATCCGGGTCCCGTTCTTGTGAAAGTGGCAACCTCGAAACTAGTTGAAGAGTGAGAAGAAGTCTAGGCCCCGTTCTTTTGTCTTCATGGCAGCGGGCAGCTCTTCCTCCCGCGGTTCCTACCGCAGGGACAGAAGGTAACCTGACCATCCTGCAGCCAACAGCTTCTGCTCAATTCCTACTCTGGAGGTCGCTGGCCTGTATTTCGGCTCCCTCTTAGCCTGCCCTTCCCGCCGGAGTGCTTCAGCTGCTGGTGGGGTGCCCCTTCCACCCCCAGTTCACCCCACCCCGGGCTGCTCTCTGTCTGCAGACTTGCCCATTGGCCACTTGGCTTCAGGCGTGGCACGGCCGCATGAACTGCAGGGCTCTGGCAGCCACCTCCCTACACGGGGAGTCTTGCTTGTCGACAGTGTGTGCTGCACCTGTCCCTCCTGTGAACGTGCATGCCTGTGGCACCATCCAGGCCCATACATGTCAAAATTCTAGGGGGAAACACGGTTTTGCCTTTCACACTGAACTCCCTGCTCTACTGGTTTTGTTTTTTACTCCCTTTTTAAAAATCATGGACGGTGGGGAATTTAGCCATAGGCGACGAGACTGCAGTCAGCTGGGATCCGAGACGCCACCCAGTGTGGCCCTGACAGTGTTCCCTCCATGGGGGGCTCTGCTCAAGCCCTGCTGTCCCTTGGATGGGACCTGTGACTCCTCCCTCCGTGCATTTTCTTCCTCGCCACCTCTGCCTGGAAGACCCCCATCTTCCCGGGAGTCCTCCTTGGCGCCTTTAGCGTTCCATAGCCCACTATTAATAGTGTCTGGCTTATCTCTAAACAGATGCAAGGATGTTTTATTTTCCTTTCTATTCCCCAAATGCTTAACACATTACACATAAAAGCAATCACATTCTTGGTAGTTGTTTGTTCTTTCATTCAGTCCACCAAAAACATTTTTAGGTGCCCATCTCAAGAGTTCTGGGCACAGTTCTAGGGACTAGGGATATCGAAGCAAAAATACTGGTCCTAAAATAATAATAACAGCAACAATGACCTTACCTTTATTGAACTTGGTGGGTGAGAAGCTGGAGCACATGGAGCTCGATTTCACAATCCTGAGATCATGACCTGAGCCGAAACTGAGAGTCAGATGCTTGACCGACTCAGCCACTCAGGCACCTCCCAATCAGGATTTTGTCAAACTTTATAGAATAGATTACAAAAAACAGTGACAGTGGGTGTTTTTATTTGTTTGTGTCAAATGGTAAATCTGTAACATGAGATATGGACTTTCCAACTCCTGCCTGCCCCCGAGACGGGCCCGCTCCCGCAGAGAGCAGCATTCCCGGCTGCCTGGGTGCAACGTCTGAAGGTGACCCAGTGCCCACGAGCACCGGGAAAAGTGAACAGGGCCAGGCGTCTGTGTGTCAGCTGTTGTGTCTCCCGGTCTTGCTGGATTTAGTGGCAGGTAATTTGAGCATCCTGCGGTCACCCAGTTTTGGCTTAATCCCTACCCTTGAAGGCCAGAGGCCCTGAGGATCTGTTTCTTTGAATTGGAATACATTTGAATTGGAATCCCATCTAGAATGAGTGCCCAGAATAACGATTTCTTTTTTGGGGGGCGGGTAGGGAAGAGGGGGAGGGGCAGAGGGAGAGGGAAAATCTGAAGCCAGCTCCACACTCAGTGTAGAGCCCAACATGGGCCTTGATCTCACAACCCTGAGATCATGACCTGAGCCAAAATCAATAGTCAGATGCTGAACCGACTGAGCCACCCAGGTGCCCCCAGAATAATGATTTTTTTAATGGAAATGTTACCTGGTAAAACTTCAGCCTCTAGGGCCACACAACAGATTCGTTGTACATTTTTCGATCCTTTGCATTCGCACATGTATACTGTATGAACAGTCTAATTTCCTTGCCCCTACTCCAGGCTGCCGGGCACACCCCTTGTCATCCTTGCATAGTTCTTGCCCTAAGAAGCCTTTGTGGGCCCTCTCGCTGCTCTGGCCTTTGCTGATCTGCATGTCTGCACTCAGCCCCTCAGGACCAGGGACTACGTCTGATCTCCTCTCCCTCGCAGCCAGGCCATTGCCTGCCTCACAGTGGGGCCGCATAAATGTGTCTTACACATGACACCTGGAAACGGGAGCCAGCTCTAGGGCAGCAGTCTGCATAGGACTCGAGTGCAGTACTTCCTGTGGCCCCCGGGGTGCTGCCAGAAGCCAGGCTGTTGGCGGGCGTTGGGTGCCTTCCCGAGGCCTGCTTCATTCATGCCTCCATCTGCAGAAGGGTTCTGTCTCCCACTGACAAGTCAGTTACGTTCTTCCTCCGCCTATTCTCAGGGCACCTTGACATTGCTTTCTGCTGCGGTCTGGATAAGACAGGGCAAAACTTGCACGGACCTGAACCAAAGCGCCAGCTGGCCTCTCCTGGTCTGGTAATGACTGTGGTTATGACCTGGGGCTGTCTCGTGGAACCAGAAGAGAAAGAGACACTGGAAGTCTGATTCCACCCTGAGATTCTAGTCATCTTCACAAGGGATCAAACAACCCCGAATGCCAACAAAATTCCTCTGACCTAATGTGAAAAGTGAACTTGTGTCGTAGAGCACTTCGGGGTTGGGGAGTCATATCAGAAATCGCAAGAATGATGGGGTGCCTGGGTGGCTCAGTCGGTAAAGTGTCAGACTCTTGATTTCGGCTCAGGTCGTGATCTCAGGGTCATGAGATCGAGCCCCATGTCGGGCTCCGTGTTCACCTGGGAGTCTGCTTGAGATTCTCTCCCTCTGCCCCTCCCCCGCTCGAGCGCACACACGCGCTCTTTCTTCCAAATAAATAAATCTTTAAAAAAGAAAAAAAGAAATCACAAGAATGATAAGATGTAGCAGCGTCCAGAGGATTTGCAGGCATGCCTGGGAGGAAGGATTCTTTAGGCAAAGCAGGAGGGCTTTTCCAGAGTCGGGGCACGGAGTTGTGGCACCGCCACTGAGCCCAGGGCATACTGCCCGTGAATCTCTGTATTCGGCGTGCCTGGCGCCGTCCTCGTCCCCCCTCCCAGCCCGGCCTTCCACAGGTACGCAGTTCTCAGGTCTGCAGGCCTGTAAGTCCAAGGCCATGAGTTCACTGGTACTTTAGTGGAGGCTTGGAGTTCTAAAAACTCTTAACCAAGCTTTGATCTGAGCTGGAGCGGCCACCAGGGATCAGGTACTGTTAACATGGACGCTGTCCCCTTAATATTGAGAGTCAAGACTAGTTATTAGGAGGATTTGAAATTTAAATTACAATTATACTGTAGTCACATTGCGGTGACTCTTTAACTCTTAGGGAAACTGAGGCCCATCTTGCTCACAGTTCCCCTATCTAAGCCTCAAGATTTAAGGCAGCATTTCCCATAGGCTGACCCTGACTACCTGCAGGAGAATTACTAACATATCTGTTAAAAATGCAGGTTGGCCTATCCCAATCACTGGCCGGGTGATGGGTAGTAAGGAGGGCACGTATTGCATGGAGCACTGGGTGTTATACGCAAACGATGAATCATGGAACACTACATCAAAAACTAAGGATGTACTGTATGGTGACTAACATAACATAATAAAAAAATTATTATTAAAAAAAATGCAGGTTGGGGGAAGCGATGAATAGGGGGACCATGGGGCATTTGGGGGCAGTAACACTATTCTGTATGATACCAAAACAGAGGATGCATGATATTTGTTTGTCAAAGCCTATAGAGCTATACGACACAGAGAGGACGCTAACATGAACTCTGGAGTGTGGTTAATAATAATATATCAGTATTCATGCATCAGTTGTAACAAGTGGACCACACTAATGTAAAGTGTTAATAATAGGGACAGTGGTGGCAGAGGAGAACGGGTTTGTGGGAACTCTTTCTGTGCAAGTTCTCTGTAAACCGCAAAATGCTCTTTAAAAAAAAAGTCTATGGGGCGTCTGGGTGGCACAGTGGTTAAGCGTCTGCCTTCAGCTCAGGGCGTGATCCCGGCGTTATGGGATCGAGCCCCACATCAGGCTCCTCCGCTATGAGCCTGCTTCTTCCTCTCCCACTCCCCCTGCTGTGTTCCCTCTCTCGCTGGCTGTCTCTATCTCTGTCAAATAAATAAATAAAATCTTTAAAAATAAATCTAAAAAAATTTTTAAAAGTCTATTTAAAAATGTAAGGTTTGGGTCCCACAAATGACATCCTGCCTCTGTGAAGCTGGGGCCTTGGAATCTGCATTGTCTTAGCGTCCCCAGATGATTCAGCTGTATTTTAAGGTTGGAGAATTCCTGGATATAAGTCGGTCTCCTCTCACCATCTGTTTCGTTCCAAGAAAGAGCTTAAAGGGGCTTTGTCTAGAGGACCGTCTCCTGTGTGTGAGAGTGCGTTTCATCTTTCAGTAGGTGGACAAAAAGCTTCCCGCTAGTGCTAGAAATCCTTGCTACAATCCCATACTGACAGTTGAACCACAATAAAGATAATTCAGGCCAGGCCAGACTCCAGACACAGGGGACTGTCAGATTTCCAAAGCGTGCAGCCTCTCTTCAGAAAGATGCCCTGCCAACTCCCATTTTAAACAAGCATCGTTAGGGATTGTAGCGAAAATTTTACATAGGTGTATTTATTTAAAGAGGGGTGACAAACCCACTGTTATAATCCCTGGCTCTCTGTGCGATCCAATCTATTTTATTAGCAAATTAGGGATTTTTTTTGCCTTAAAGTGCTTGTGGAGCTTATATATGTCAGCATCCTAGGTAAGCTAAACCAAAATACTCTGGAAATTCGCGCTAGATGGAATTTTGTTGAACCTGTGAATATTCACACTGCATTTTGCAGAAGACACAAGGATCTTGGCAGCATGTTTCCTCACCCTGCAGGAATTTTCCCACTTGATCAATCACTCCTGCTAGGAGTTTGGGCAGAGCAACCTCAAGCCCACAGCAGTGGTGAGATCGAGCCCGTATGCTGAAAGTCAGGGTGACGTGTGAGTTACAGCCATGCCACGTGCCACCGCTGAGTCAGCTGATAGCAAACACAAGCAGAAGTCTTGCTATGTGGAAACTTGCAGAATCTGCTAAAGGGACTGATTCAGCCAGGATTCCCTTCTGCCCTAATTCGGAAGAACTGCTCATATGAGGCCTGGCAGGGGGCTTTGACCTGACTCGACTGGGTGCACATTTCACACATATGGGAGATGGGGTGCATAATGTAAGATTTAGGAATTTCTGCTTTAGCTAGTGCTCTCGAACTTGTTCTTGATTGTGTAAAAAAAGAGCTCGTTCCTACATTAGACACTTTGTTTTTAAAATACATGTGCCGCATTACTGAAATATTGCATACAGTGCAAAACCTGCACACAACATAGGAATCGATAGGCACATGATAAGAAATACATACAAATAGAAGCGCCTTAGTGTTTGCTCCCACGGGTCGTCTTATGTTCCTCGCTGCGGAGACTGCTGCCCGAGACCAGTGCCTCCCGCTCTGTAATGTGCATTAGAACCACCTGGGGGTCTTACTGAATCTGGGAGAGTCTGATTCAGAAGGTCTGGGAGACTGTGATTCTAAAAGGTTGCCAGGTGATAGGGAAGCTGCTGGTCCGTGGCCCCTAGTATGAGCGGCAGGTAGGGTCTCAAGGTGCATGTTGTGTTTTGTTGTAAGAACCTCCCCACTGTGCCTTCTGTTCTCTTCCAGAAGCTTTGCAGCACGCAGCTTTAGGAAATAAAGGCAGTGGTGCCCATTTCCCCTGGTGAGGCTTCAAGGGGACCCCTGGGACCCTTTGTCTCCTCCTCTACTCAGGCCTGCCTTTTCCTGCTCCTGCCTGTGTCCCCATGGCCTGCTGAAGCTGAGCTCCTGTCGGACTAGCTTAGCAACGTGTTCGTAGGGCTCCCCAGAGGGGCGTGCTCTGGTGGCTAGGCTGCGAGAGCAGACTCCAGGCTCCGGAGCCCGGTTCACTTCTGCAGCAGGCTTGACTTCCTGCCGCACCGAGGATCAGAGAATCAGGATCAGCCGGGTCTGCCCTGTCATCTGGCTCGCCTTACAGCCAGGACTCGGTGCGACGGAAGTGAAATGCAGACAAGCCAGGGCAGGGGCTAGTGTCCCTTGAGCTGTGGGGATCCCCAGCTGGCGGCTCATGGCTGTGTTCTGTGCTCTGAGCGGGGGTGACTCATGGTACCGGCCTCAGGTGGCTGCTTCAGGCTTGAGGGAATAAGGGAAGATTTTGCCGGAGATGAGAAAACGACGGCTATACCATCTTGGTGAAAGAAAGGTAAGAAACGGCTTGGATTCTCTGGGTCCACATCTCCCCTCTGCCTTTGCCAGCAGAGTCATTGGAGGAGTTCCTCAAAAGCCATGAAAGCCAAAGAAATGCTTCTGGATTACTTGTGTTGTCCAGTCCAGATGACTTAGAGCTGAAGTCCTGTCGTTACCGGAACCCTAACGGAGAAAGGCATGCAAACCATAGACTTTCTCCAAAGGCAGCTGTTGGCTTTGTTTCCTTGTGTGGCAGTTTGAGGTGACCCGTAATAGAGAAGAGGCTGCACCATGTGCTTTGATTAGAGCTCATCTTAATTTGATTTTAAAATATTAAAGATAGAGGCACCTGGCCGGCTCAGTCAGCAGAGCGTGCGGCTCTTGATCTCAGGGTTGTAAGTTCGAGCCCCCTATTGGGTATATCTTTTAAAAATAAAACAATATATTAAAGCTATTCCATGAGGAGGGTATTAGAATCACTCAGTGATGTGTCTCTGTAGTTGTCATTTGGGGTGGAGGGTGGGAGTAGGGTGGCCGTGGCTACGTGAAATATGCCACATTTGCCTCGGCTTTAGTGCCTAAGAACTTTGAGGACAACACAGAGTGGTTTCCAAATGTTTCTTAGTAGATCCTTAAGTCTTTGCTTAAATTTTAGTACTACAGTTTTAAAATTAGCCCTGAAAAATTAAACCCACCTCCCCCATCCTATTTTTGCATTGCAAATGCGTTCTCCTGTTCCCTTAAGCCAAATGAAACAGTTTCTTTTCTGTCTAGAGATCAGCTTTCTTTAAAAGGCTGTAGCAGCTTTGTTAGACTGGCTTGTCCGTTTGTCCTTCTGTGACCCAGAGTGAAGTTTATTCATCTGACTTCTAAGAGGCCCTAAACTAAAGGCATCCTTGTACAGGTTGGTCCAGAAACTCAATTTACATGCTAATAAACCTAGAGAGTACGTGCTGTGCAGCATTGCTGGGGGGGCAGAGGGGTGCTGGGAAAGCATATGTTGTTGGGGTCCTGGACACTTGGGGAGATGCTCATCTGCAGGGACTTTCATCAGCCCACAGCATTTTCCTTTAACCGTATGCAACAAAGTGTGTGTTGACATATATGCCCATATAGTTGTATTGCTATTGGCAAGCAATTGTACATGTACGTGTGTATATATATATTTTTTTCTTGTATTCCATTTTCTTTGCTACCTTCATGTTTAAACCAGAAGTGTATCCAAAGCATATAGATAGGTTGACACATCTTTGAAGAAAAGATACTCAGCTAGGCTTGATTTTTTTTTCCCCCCGATTTGTATTACTTTCATGTCTTGCATCTGAGTGTTTCTGTTGTTTTGTCTCTTCGTGCCGTGCTCTATTAGAAATGCACTGACCCTGATCAGGTTGGTCTGTATTTCTTCCCCTTCCCGTCCCCAGTCCCTGACAGAAGGTGATTTCTTTTGCAGTTAGTGGAAGTCCGTTTGTGTTACTCATGCAGGCCATGCTGAACAGTGAACTCAGGGAACGAGGAGCCACGTTCCCCTCCTTCTGAACGTGATTCACAGACCCAGTTTTACTTGTTCGCATTGTTGTCTGATTACGTTTTCAGAAGAGATCTATTGACTAAACGTTGGATTCGAAATCTAGTGCATTTGTTCTAACAGGTCCTATTCGACTCCAAAGTTTTCTCGTAGCTAGTGCCAGTTCCATAGAATGCACCTATTTTGTCTAGAAGTTTCCTCAGAATAGCCATATGGTGTTCACAGATCTCTCCTGGCCTGAGGGACGGTGAGTCTACCCTCCAAGTCTGGTCATTCCCCCAAAGGTCTGAGACGACACAGACAGGATTCAGACAAGTGGTGCCTTTTGAAAAGTCTGTAGAAGGAATTTTTGATGAGAAAATGCTCACCCAAACTGGAGTATTGAAGGATAGAAGTTTTGAAAAGTCAGTGTTCTCTTTGACACAGAAGCCAGAGCCTCGGGGCGCCTGGGTGGCTCAGTCATTGAGTGTCTGCCTTCGGCTCAGGTCATGATCCCAGGGTCCTGGGATGGAGCCCCGCGTTGGGCTCCCTGCTCAGCGGGAAAGCCTGCTTCTCCCTCTCCCTCTGCTTGTGTTCCCTCTCTCGTTGTGTCTCTCTCTGTCAAATAAATAAAATCTTAAAAAAAAAAGAAGAAGAAGAAGACGAAGAAGCCAGAGCCTGTTAGTCGTTTGCTTAGTACCTTCATAGCTTCCTTGGCTCAAGGTCAGAGGTCTCAACCTACCTGGCTCCCCGATTGAGCCCCAGTCCCCGTGCCGCCTGGCTCCCGTCTGTTCCCGATGCTCCAGCCCAGTGATCTACCTCCCATCCTCTCCATTTCTCTCTGCTTTTGTACGTGATGCCCATGTGCCTAGACAGATCCTCCTCCTGTGGCTGGCAAACTCCTGTGCACCCTTCAAAGGCCAGCTTTCATAGCTCCCCTGTGACTCCTCCCGCCGTGTGCTCTGAGCCTGTCCTCCAGCCTTCTGTAATACCGCTCTTCCTGTCGTAGCGGAATTATCTGCTCAATGTCAGAGTCTCCTGTAGATTTTGAGCTTCACCAGGGCAGGACTAGGTCTTTTCACCTCTGTACCCCAGCCTAGTACAGAGCCTGGTACCTACCAGTTGTGCGATTAAAAAGTGAGAAGGGGATGTTACCGTCACTGCTCTGTGATATGGGCAATCACGGCTGTTGGTAGTCACAGCAGCTAATACATTTGAAGTGCTCCCCACGCACCAGGCACTGGGCTTTGTATCCAGCGGGGCCTTTAACCCTCCGCAGCCCAGTGAGGTTAATCTGTAGTTTCGCTCATCTTGTTGCTGAGGAAATGGAGCTCAAAGGAATTACACCAAAACGTGTGACACAAGCTGGGGTTTGAACCCACCTACCTGCACTGCAATCCTAACCACAATCTCATTGTCCTCGTCTGAAAAACAGATAATACACTTGATGAGAGCCTTGAAGGTTACAGTGTCATGGCTTATGGGAAGCACTTTGCACAGTACCCAGGTAGCCTCCATAACCATTAGCTCTTATTAATAATGATGAACCCAAGGTCCCCCAGCCGGCAAGGGGCAGAGGAGACATTTGAACCCAGGTCTTTCTGACAAGAGAGCCCTATTGCTAACTCTTATGCTCGTGGGCCAGCCCAGGGTGACCCAGCCTTGAAAAGAAAACACCCCCCGTACACACACACACACACACACACACACACACACACACCTTGTTTCGTTAGCCCAGGCTCCATCCGGGGGCCTCCGGGGAAGCCGTGGAAGGTGGAGGCAGAGCGTCTGCACCCATCACTGCTGAACTCGAGAGGCTGATGTGGAAATTGTTGAGTTGCTTGGTGGCTTAGTCAGGACCCCACGAAGCAAACATTAGGATGTTACTGGTACATCATTAGGTTCCAGCACTAATTATTTATTTCCCCAAGGAGAAGGAACCCCACAGTGTTGGTGCGGGAGGATCCAGTCCCTGGATCTGCTGCTTCCTCTCCTTGTGACCTCAGACCAGCCCTTTGATCTGTACCCAGTGTGAGCCTTGCTAAAACTCCCAAAGGTGGAGAATGGCCGGGGCTCCCCTGCCGCCACCACAGCGTCCGGAGCACAGGGCTTCTCAGCCCTCCCGGACAAGGGCCGGTGATTCAGACGGCCGCTCCCGTGACTGCCTCACCCGTAAATCATGCTTTCCTAAGGGAGTAACTGGATGAAGGCGGTCTATATTAATATGTTCGGAAGCCACTTCCTACACAAATCTGGGTCAAACCGGAATTTTATTTTTCATTTCAAGAGTTATTTAAAAACACATAGGGAGCGTTTTATAAATGAGACTATTGGAATCAGTGGGTCATAATTCAGAAATAAATATTTTACATTGGATTCATGAGGGTGAGCCTGGTCGTAGTGACAATTGTCTCCAATGCTGTGCTGTCTCCTAGTGAGAGGACATGAAACAGAATTTATTTTTAAGAAAGTTATTTAAAGGGGCGCCTGGGTGGCTCAGTCATTAAGCATCTGCCTTCGGCTCAGGGCGTGATCCCAGGGTCCCGGGATTGAGCCCCACATTGGGCTCCCTGCTCGGCAGGAAGCCTGCTTCTCCCTCTCCCACTCCCCCTGCTTGTGTTTCCTCTCTCGCTGCCTCTCTGTCAAATAAATAAATAAAATCTTAAAAAAAAAAAAAAAAGAATGTTAGTTTTAAAAAAGTTATTGGATATGTGTTTTTACAAATGTCTGGGAAAAGATGAAATTCCCCATTTCCTCACCATTTCTCTCCTCCCCTCCCCAATCCCCTCCCCCACCACTGTCATACCCAGTGAATGAAATAGATTTGCAGCAACGCTGGGTCACAGATTAGTTGTATTCAACTCCCTGGCTCTTTAGTTCTCTGTGCATCTGCGAAGGCAGAGGATCTGATTTATCTTTGCCTTTCCCCTCCTCTCGGCCTGAACGAAATCAGAGTTCCGGGCACAGCTGATAGGCCAAGGTGACACATCCAGTCCCATCTCTCCAGGGCAAGTCCCACCGCTGTGGGTTTTCATTTTTGACAGAACAACACTGTGCTTGGGTGTTAGTGGGTTGGGGGCTGCGGCGCGTCTCAGCAATCGTCTGTGGACCGTTCTCGAGGCCCTGCCCCGCGCAGCCTCCGCAGAACGCAAAGGCTGTGTGTGGGGGGGGGTGGTCATCAACACGCCTGGGTGCCTGTAATTGCCCAACTGTGTGTGTTGTTTCACCAGCAATAAAAGCCCAGCAGCGAAATGAATGCTGAAATGAGTATGTTTGTCCTTTGACAAGATCCCTGCGGTTGAAAAGTTTTCGTCTCTATGGCTGGGTGGGCTTTGTTAAAACCAAAATTCACTGCCTCCCTTACTGGTGCAGCAGACTGCGTTTTGAAGCGCTTCCCCTGAATTCTCCTTGAAAGGACATCTGATCTAGAAAATCTAGCCTCTGGCAAAGTTACTGCATTTTGAAGTAGGTGGGTTTTATCTCTCCTCGTGCTGGCAATGGAGTGTGTACATGGAACCCACCACTGGACCCTGGGTCACACTGAATGGGTGAGTGGGGGGATGGACAGATGGATGGGGAGACCGGCAGTTCAGACTTTGCCTTTCCATCTATCTTAGATGTCATGTTTGCTGACATTTAAGAAGAAGGAAAACGTGGGGCGCCTGGCTGGCTCAGTCAGTGGCACATGCAACTCTTGATCTCAGGGTTGTGAGTTCGAGCCCCACGCTGAGGGTAGAGATTACTAAAAAAAATTATAAACTTTCAAAAGAAAAAAAGAATTTTTTTTTTTTAAGAGGAAAGGGCACCTGGCTGGCTCATTTGGTGAAGCACACGACTCTTTATCTTGGCGTTGTGAGTTTGAGCCTCCCCATGTTGGGTGTAGCGATTACTTAAAACATAAAATCTTTAAAAAATAAAATAAAATAAAAAGAGGAAAGCAAACCTGTAATTGGTGTCCTCCCAAAAAGTTTTTGCTAAACCCCATCCTATGGCTGTGTCTTTGGTCTTCATGCAACAGAAACAATTTGTCACGAGCTCTTAGTATGGGTTAGACACATGGGATATGAATGTCAGTGGAGTAAGAATAATCCCTGTCCTCAAGGAACTTACTGTACAATGTGGGAGATAAGCACTAAAAGGTAATTATACAAATAATTATTAAACTATAGCTGTAATCCCTATCTTTTCTGGTTTTGTTTTATTGAGAAACCATTCATAAAATTCACCCTTTTTACAGTGTATAGTGCCGTGGTTTTTTGTATAGTTGCAGAGTGTTTTTGTTTTGTTTTTCAAATGACACAGTTGAGAGAAAAATTCAGTCTAATCTGTTCTCATTTTGTTGGCACAACCACCAGCAATTGGCTTGACTACTCCAACAGACTTTACATCCCATTGGCGCTGCATTGCCTGCGATCCTTAATGTCATAAAGGAGGGGTGGGAGGGGACATCAGAGAAGTTCCATTTAGACGTGGTGTCCTAGAAGCTGCCCGAGGGGAGAATTCTCTTGATGCATATGGAAACTTCTTCTCACCCCAGATGCACCGTGAGAACTGTCTTCTCTGCCCCTAACTCAAAATTACTGGTCATGGGCAACCTCCAGAGCAGCCTGTAATTCCATTTTCCTAAGAATATACCCCAGAAAGGACCCAAACTTGAAGTAGAAGAAAATGCAGAATTGACCACCCCCAGGATCTCCTTCATATACTCCGAAGCTAAAATACTAAATGCAGTGAAACTCTCTGCGTGATGTAGCTCAGCTGACTTTTTCAGGAAAATCACCACTCATGGGTCTTCTTAATAAATGTCATTTCACTTGAAAGGCGAGACACCTGTATTTTTAGACACCTTGCAGGTCCATCTCATGCGGCCCGTGTGGGAATTCAAGGGACCAAGTTTGGTTTCTTGCTCTGCCGGACTTTTGTCTTGCCTTCCTGTCCTCTCTGAAGGTGGGGGTGATCGCACAAGCAGTCTCCCTTATGGGATGTTGGGAAGGAGGCAGGGTAGATGAGGTAAGGCTGCTTTGTACCGAACTACCTCCTACCAGAGGTGGCTGTGTTCTCAGGAACTGGTCTGGGTAGCGGATGACAATCGATACAGAAGAAGCGCCAGGCGTACCACCTCCCCTGACAACACTGACTCCATCGGAAGATAGCTTTGTGGACTCACCAAGAAATCTAGAAGAGTAAATTAGTCTGAGTGTTGTTGGAGAGTTTTGTGACAACTCTCTTAAGACATCACTATCAAAGGTGAAATTCACCATTGTAGATACTTCAAGATAATGACACCCCTACTAATGTCTTCCATGTGTGTGGTCTCACGCAAATTGCAGAGCACCTTCATATGCCTTATCTGGCTAATTCTCATGCCTGCCCTGGGGATGCGGGAAGACTGTGATATTCCCATAGTTCAGATGAAAGACCCAGGACCCAGATGAGCAACCTGCCCGTGATAACAAAGGTGGCGCATCTGTCCTCCGTCTTTTCTTTCCACCTCTTTTATTTATTTATTTAGATTTTATTTATTCATTTGAGAGAGAGAGAGCACAAGCAGGGGAAGAGGCAGAGAAGCAGACTTCCAGCTGAGCTGGGAGCCTCATATGGGACTCGATCTCAGGACCTGGAGATCATGACCCGAGCCGAAGGCAGATGCTTAACCGTCTGAGCCACCCAGGCAACCTCCACCTCTTTTAAAAGCTTGCCTACTTTCTCCATTGCTCTGTTCTGTCATATTTTTTTCCCTATGATTTGCTAATGATTGTCAGTTCCACTCCCGTTACTTAGGTAAAACACCTGCTTGTATAATTGCCAAATTAAAACGAATGTCATGAATACATCTGACGGTTAATGTTATTCACTAGTTCCCTTCTGCTTCATGGATTCCTGTGAGTTTGGGTTAATTAAGCCAAGTTCTATTTTTGCTAGCAAGTGGGGTGATCCTTTGGGTTGAATCAACAGCTGAGTTATCCCTGGGCTGCGATGAATGACAGAGCCTCAGGAAAGCCTCAGTTTGTTCTCCCTTCGAGCACCGGATGGCCATGCAGGGCTTCTGGATGTGAACAGCAAGACTGTACAGGAATTGCTCTTGACCATATATTTGCATCATCCTCTGCTCCTGTTGAAGGTACATGACCGATGGTGGACTTGGCCTCTACACTCGTCGCCTGAACCGGCTCCCCGATGGGATGGCTGTGGTGCGGGAGACCCTGCAAAGAAATACCTCCCTGGGCCTTGGTGATGCTGACAGGTAAGTTTGCTCCACTTGGGACTGACCAGGTGCAGAGATCATTGCAGAGCGGCCTGAGAGGTGAGGGTGTGATATGGAGAGCAGACGGGCACTGCTGTGACCCACGCAGGGGTTGGGAGGCTTTGAAGTGGTTTCTGTGGTCAGGAGCTGGCACAGCAGCCAGTAGAACGCTGCTAGAGGGTCCTCGAGTCCTGCTTCTGGTTAGGGTGGTGCTTCTGACAGCGAGAAAAGAGGGAGTTCAGGCTTGGGAGTTTGGATGGTTGTTTTGACGGTTGCTACTGCGTCTTTGTCGATGCCCCAGGCCCCAGGGATCTGCTTTACTTCCTCTGTTAGCCAGCTTTCTAGGTATGGTAGCTTGGGACACAGTCCCTCGTATGCACAGAAGGCCTGTGTGCACAAGGGAGTGCTCCTGGCCTTGGCTGAGGAAGCTTCACTGTGGGTCTCCTGTGGCCTGGCAATAGGCTTAAGGATATAGTCCATACGCCATGTGCTGAGGAGCTGACATTATAGCACCGGACCGGTCCTCGTTGCAGCCACCGTCAGAGATGAAAAGAGCTTCAGAGAACATTGCAGTATAGAGGGCTATTTGGTAATCCTTACTCTGGCACAAACAGATCTATTAAAGAAGGGGTTCGGACTATATGATTTCCGAGATCCCTTCCTGCTCTGATGTGCTGTATTTCTAGATTTCATACCCTTTACTGATGTGGCCGTTGAAGGATTGTGCTGGCATACTTGACCTCTCTCCCCACGTGTGCTGATGAGACAGAACATGGAATTTAGATGTGTGTGCTTGAAGTCACCATACATTTTTGGGCGCTAATCCTCAGGTGCCAGAAAACCACATATTTGCAGCACAAACCCAGCTTCTTGCTGTTCTCTTAGCTGGATGTACTTTTTACAAAGAGCTAAGTGATGTCTGTGGGTCTCTGGCTTAAGAGAACTAGGGCATGTTGAAGTTCCCCCCAGGAATGGAATTTGCTCCAGAGAAATCTTCATCTTCTCTCTGGGAAGGCTGAGAACGCTGTGCTGGTCTGAACACTGAATCAGTTGTCAGAAACTTGGGATCTGGCCCAGGCTCTGCCATGAACTTGAATATGCCCTTCTCAGAGTCCCCCAGTGTCCAGGGTGGTGATTTATGCCAGAGATGACAAAGGCTCTTCACCACCGTGCCAGCTCAAGTCAGCTTTCTTCTCGTAATTAATTTGTTTAAAAGTATTGGTTTGAGAATTCCCTAGAAAGGTGAACCGCTTAAGAACTGCTTTTTTTTTTTAATACTGCTCTTTTTTTATTTATTTATCTTTTAGAGAGGGAGTGTGGGGAGGGGCAGAGGGAAAGGGAGAGAGAGAATCTCAAGCAGGCTCCACGCCCCTCACAGAGCCCCACACAGGGCTCGATCCAGCAACCCTGAAATCATGACTTGAGAGACAGACACTTGAGCAGCTGAGCCACCCAGGGGCCCTGGAGAACTGCTCTTTCTAAGGCTGAAACGCTCTATAACTAAACTCTTTGGAGGAAATATTATCAGGGAGAAAGTCTGTTGTTGTAACACCCCCACTGGAGATGTCACAATTTGCCTGGTTATTTTACTTCTTTGTATTCTCCTGTAAACATGTGGCCGGTTAGTAAATCTATTAGCATGTAATTCAGGCTTTACAAGGTACATTTTCCCTCGTAGCAAAAGAAGAATCTGTGCTAGGCAGTTTAATTTAATGCTTCGTTGCAGGGTTAATGGAATTATTATAGATCACAGCTGGGCTTATTCCTGCTTTTGGAGGTGGGGGCTGGAAAGATGGATAGCGTTTGTTATGTTGTCCAGCTCAGCCTCTTTGATGGGACCAACTGGACAACAATGTCTTCTGGTTCTCCCCAGACTGGAATGCTCAGATGGGATCATTTAAGACCGAAAGGATAACTGACCAGCTTTTAAAGATAGAATTCAGGTGGCTTTTTTTTTTAAGTAGGATTTAGTAATGCTTATAATTCTCCTATTTCATATAAGTTTTGACCTGTAGGCAGTGAGATAGATTTTACATTTTTCTAGAATATGTTTAATTCCATTCATCTCTAAAGTTATTGTAAGGAGACCATAGAAATGCTTCATCTCTGGTTAAGTTGAAATAGTAGTAGATTTATTGCTAGGAAGTTCTTCATGCAAATCTCTTCCAAAAACTATACCCTACATGTGTATTTCCCAAAGTGGGAGGCTAACATTAGTGGTACAGGAAATAATTTTAGATAATAGGTAGGGAAATATTTCTTTTACATTTTAATTGTAATATTTAAAAAATGTATAATTAGTACATCAAACCCAAGATTTTGCAAATATTGTTTTCTGGCAAAGAATAGTGTTGGCATGAGACAATTTAATGTGAAATATCAAAGAAGAATATCACAGATGGCGTGCAGGGTTTTTTTTTAAAGGTAGTATGCAAATGGCTGCAGACAAGGTAATCCTATTCTTGTCCCTATAATGAGAAATATGTTCTTTAAATTATTTAAATTCGACAAGTGAAAAAAATACCAACCCCCCCCCCAAAAAAAATGCAGCACCTTTCCAGAATTCTTTCCTTTTAAGCTGAAAAAAGAAGGTCCCAGAGCTGAGATATTTCCAGGAAGCTCTTTATAAAAAGACAGCCCAGTCCTTAAGGTTCACACACAGGCCGCAGGCTACATGAGTGTTACGAGGGAAATAGGAAAAGTACTGAGGGATGAGGCCTGGTGAGATGTCAGCCCGGAGAAGAGGAGCATAAGAAGGGCAGATCGCCTCACCGTGCCCACAGGAAAATCATTAACCTCAGCCGTGCAGCTCGGCAGCTACAGCTCTTCCAGGGGAAGGCCCCGCAGGACGCTGACCTACAAACCGTGGCTGTTTGCAGCAGGATGTGGCTGGGGTGTCTCCAGCACTATTAAAAGGAACTGATAAGAATATGTACCTTGGAGCCTGGGAGATAGGGACCACGCCGGTGTGTGAGTCCTGTGTGTCACCAGCCGGCATCTGAGAAGGAAGAAAGGATGATAGCAAACCCGCAATGCCAAGTCTGCCCTTGATCTCCTGTCACTCTTCGGGGCTGCCACCTTGGGCTCCAGTTTTTACCGGAGTGTCATCGGTGGCCCCTTCCAGCAAACTAGAGCCAGCCGGCTGAGGGGCCAGGATCAAAAGGGACAAATGGAGGTGACTTGTTCCAAGTCACTGGCCCCAGATAACAGGCAAATGCAGAGAGATTCAGCACGGAGGGCCCTGAGCGGGCAGCCTGGGAGGAAGAAGAGAGAGGCCCCGGGGAGCCAGGAGGCTGGCCTCGTAGACCGTCAGATATTTTGCTGAACTCCAGCCAATTCCTGCATGCTGTCCCCTCAGGACCCATCAAAAGTTCTTGAACTCCCAAGAGCCGAGAGCTTTAAACGCGTAAAGCTCAGCTCTGGGAAAGCTTCCATTCCCAAGAAGCTCTCTGTGTCCCTCCACAGCCTCACCGCGCTGCTCGGGGCCCTCCCTGACATCACCGACATGCAGTTCAAGGCTGCTTCTAAATGGTGTCCCCGGTCATGCAAGTGTCACTGAGGGCACAAGGATAGAAATCAGGCCCCTTGTGCACATGTAGGTCGGGAGGACGGCTTTGGAATGACCCGGTTACTTTCTTCTACACCATTAGAATATTTATTGACCTCCAGTGGCTCTTATTAACTGAAGTGGTAATAAAAATAGCACAGCGCGAATGCTGTGCGGGGAAAACATCAGCCTGAGACTTGAACCAAATGACAGTTGGCCTCTGATGTCATGCCAAGAAACCAAGCAGGAAAAAGAAACTGTTTCTGTTCCTTCTTGTTACAGGGTTTTCATTGCCCTCCAAGCTCTGAATGTTTTAGGTATTGAGGTTGCACTTTGAAAACGAGGATTCAGAGTCACCATACAAGTTTTACCGCCTGTGGTCGGGGCCCCAACCCTGGTGCCGGGAGCTGTCCCAGTTTCAGCTTAGTTGGAGAGTCCCACGGTGTGAGGATGTAACTATGCAACCTGGTATTTCACCAGCCTGCCAAGCCCGGGCCTCCTCCTCACCGGGAATGTCACAAGATGTCCAAGAGCCCAGGGCACCGCTGGGCTCTGTGATGTGTGTGGAACAAGGCGGCCTGCTGGCAGCGAGCTGTGTATTCACCGAGTCAGGCCTGACCTGCAGAGAGGAGCTGAATCAGGCCAGAGGTCCCCAGCCTGCAGATGAAATTGGTGGGAGCCCTTACCAGGTAGTAGGTCCCCAACCCAGCTGTTTCCCAGACACAGCCCCTGCTGGGCATTGCAGGTGAGAGGAAGCAGAAATGGGAACCACTCCCTGGCCCTCCTTCCAAGCCCCTGGTAGACAGGGTGAGGGCCCCACAGTGGCCACAGCCTAATCCCCAGAACCCGTGGCGATGTTACACCACGTGGCCAGGATTTACAGTTGCTTATCAGCCGGTGTTTAGATAGAGAGATTAGCCTGGATGATCCTGGTGGGCCAGTGTGATTACCAGGTTCTTGAGAGCAGAAGAGGTGGGCGGGAGAGGAGGCAGCGCCATGAGCTGTAAGGACTCCACTTGCCCTACTGGCTCTGAAGACGGAGGGAGGGGCCACAGCCCGAGGGCGCCCGTGTGGCCTCTGCAAAGGGGAAAAGGCACCGGAACCGCCGCTCCCCTAGAGCCCCCGGAGTGCGTGCGGCCCTGCACACACCTGTGCTTTCAGCCCGTGAGACTCAGTTTGGATTTCTGCCTCACAGAACTGATAGGCCATTTGTGTTGCTTTTGCTACCATGTTTATAATAATTTGTTACAGCGGCAATAGACAACTAATACAGACCAGGAGATAATAAAAACAGTCACCATTTCCTGACGGAACCGTGCCAAACCCCTTACAGACAGGATGTCGTTTCCTCCTAACCCTGACCTTTTTGAGAGGAGGTAGCATCCTGGTTTCATAGACACAGCAGCGGTGCCCTGAGAGGGTCAGGCCAGAACGTGCTGCAGGTTACATACACTCCTGGCAGGTGTCAAGCTGGAATTGAAACCCAGGCCCCCCAGACCCTCCCAGATGCTCTAACCAGCTCACGTAACTGCCTCTTTAGGGAGTCCTCGATGCAGAGATTCTTCCGGTTCCCTGGCTCCAGGCCCTTATCCTGGTGTCCTCTCTTTAAATGTCCCCTAGTCACTAAAAATGCAAGCACACAGGGCACCTGGTGGCTCAGTGGGTTGGGCGTCTGACTCTTTTTTTTTGGAAAGATTGTATTTATTTATTTGACACAGAGAGCACAAGCAGGGGAGTGGCAGGCAGAGGGAGAGGGGAGAACCAGGCTCTCTGCTAGCAGGGAGCCCAACGCAGGGCTCAATCCCAGGACCCTGGGATCACGACCTGAGCTGAAGACAGATGCTTAACCGACTGAGCCCCAGGTGCCCCCTTGAGCATCCAACTCTTGATTTCAGCTCAGGTCATGATCTGAGGGTCCTGAGATAGAGACCGGAGTTGGGCTCTGGGGTCAGCGGGGAGTCTGCTTCTCTCCCTTTCCCTCTGC
The DNA here is from genome assembly GCF_017311325.1 of Ursus maritimus. Classification (NCBI taxonomy): domain Eukaryota; kingdom Metazoa; phylum Chordata; class Mammalia; order Carnivora; family Ursidae; genus Ursus; species Ursus maritimus. The sequence continues at coordinate 8,225,011 of NW_024424786.1, forward strand.
TCCTCCCCCCACCCCCAACCCTACTCTTTCTCTTTGTGTCTCTCAAATAAATAAATCTTAAAAAATAAAATAAAATAAAAATGCAAGCACTAGAATCTTGGGGAATAGTGCAAAACAATTTTCATTAAGAGGGAAAGGGGGATGGGGCACCTGGGTGGCTCAGTCAGTTAAGCTTCTGAATTTGGCTCAGGTCACGATCTCAGGGTCCTAGGATTGAGCCCTGCATCAGTTTCTCTGCTGAATGGGGAGTCAAGTCTGTTTGTCCCTCTCCCTCTGCTCCTCCCCTTACTCGTTCTCTCTCTGTCTCTTTCTCTCAAATGAATAAATAAAATCTTTAGATTTTATTTATTTATTTAGAGTGTGAGTGGAGGGAGGAACAGATGGAGATGGAGAGTGAGAAACCCAAGCAGATTTCACACTGAGACGGAGACTGATGAGGGGCTCAGTCCCATGACCCCAAGATCATGACCTGAGCCGAAACCAACAGTCGGACGCTTAACCGACTAAGCCACCCAGGCACCCCTCTCTTTTCTTTGTATTAATTAATTAACTAGTAATTAAGCTCTCTTCTTTCCCTAACAACATAGAGTAACCACATATACTAGAAGAACAATTGTGAATTAAAGCAATGAAGCATTAGGACCGTGGGGGGCAGGGAGGTAAGTTACAATATGACATGTTGAAGAGGGAGAGAACTGAGAATACAGATAAACTTACCATAGAGTCCTGTGTGGTTGCACATTTAATGGTAGTTCAGCACTGAGCGTCCTACAGTGAAAATTTCCTAAGTGAAATGAGCTTTGTCTTGCTTTCCCCCTCCCTTCTGACTTTGCCCAGACTATTCTGCCTTTATCTTTTCTCGCTTGGGTTGACCAGCTGATCTCTCCCTCTCCTCCATCTCTTTCTCTGTCTCCCATCTTCCCTCTCTCATTGTCCTTGCCTTCCCCTTTTGACTGCCTATTATACCTACTAGTGCCCCTGGACATTTTCTTAGTTCTGCATTCAAGGCTTACACTCCTCTTTCTGGGGCTAGAAGACGCCTCTAGCACAGCACCCAGCATCCATGATCCGCACTGCGGTTCCCTTTCGTCCCTCTCCCCCTTCTCTCCTGCTTGTGGACAGCAAAGGGAGACAAAGTTGGAAAGAGTGAGAGTTCCATTCATCTTAAAGCTCATAAAAGGAGCCTTAGAGGCAAATCTCTATTTCCGTGGTAACAGGGTAGTAATTACTGCATTGGCTTTTCCCAAAGGCCTCTTTGCTGCTGGTACCACTGGCTTCCTTTTTAAGTAAGAGCTGCTGCTTGTGGAGTGGGTGGGCAGGGGGCCACCTGTGCTGGGCAGGAGGGTGGTGCTGACAGGAAGCAAACCATCTGTACTTTAAGCCACAAAGGAATTCTCCCAGAGGGGCTGTGCAGAGAAGAGAATGAATGGTCTGTGGAGTATCGTTTCACATGCATGCGGCGTTTTCACTTGAAAAAAAGGCAGGATAGTGGCCCTATAAGAATCGTCTACTCCCCAGTGTTGCCCAGCTTTGTAACTGTGTTCCAGGTTACACTACAGTACAGCTGACTCTGTGTGCGCGCGCGTGTGTGTGTGTGTGTGTGTGTGTGTGTGTGTGTGTGTGTGTGTTGGGGTGGGGCGCATGGCTACTCCCCCAAAACTGGTGCATTTTCAGTAGTTGTTTATAGGTAATTTGGTTCCAAGTATGAGAAGACATGTAGCAATATGAAAGCAAGGATGGGAGGTCAAAGAGAAAAGCCAAAATGGGGCACCTTTTTCAGCGCTTACGGCCTGAGCAACCCAAAGCTTGGGCCCCCAACTCCAGGTCATAATCTGACTACGTCTGTGCCCTACACCAGAACACGGCATCGTATGTTTTAATCCAGGCACCTGGGCAAGTCTTTGCATCAGTAGCATAGGACCATTTATACTGTGTGACAAACAACTCCAAAATACCTACCCTCACTGTCTGGCCAGTAGGAGTCTATGTTGTATATCACTGTCACTCTAGGACCCAGGGTGCCAGAGCGCTGGCCATTTAAAGCACTGGCAAACCATGGCAAGGAGAAGGAGAGTGTGGTGAACCACACACTGTCTCTTTAAGCTTCTGCCCAGAAATGGCCCACATAACTTCCACTGATTCGTTGTTGGCCGAAGGATGTCACATGGCTGCGCTTGAATTCAAAGGGGACTAGAAGTAGAATTCTACCACGTGCTTATGAGAATAGAAAATATATGGTGAACTGTACTAGTGACTATCATTGTCTTATTACATGCCAGTGACAGCCCTAGCTTAATACCACCGCCTCCCCATTATTTAAGCAATTCCATATCATGTCACATATTTATAGCTATGCATTGGCAGGCACTGTGCCAGCCAGTAGGACTGATGGCCTTCAGTAGCTCCTCTGGGCTGGGAAGAGCGAGCAGAGAGATGAGGAATGTGATGACTGAGTTGCTGAAGGCTTGGTACCCGATGCTATCGGTCATTTGCGTTTCCAGTCTCAGTATATGTGCTGCCGAAGCATGTACTCAGGTGCGTGTCAACTAATTATTTGGACTGTGTTTTGATATGTGACAGCTGTTGGAAAATGCTGATGATTATTTCATATTTACTAGCACCTACTATGCACCAGGCTCTGGGGATCCAAAGATGAGTAGGACACCGTCTGTGCTCCCTGCTCTCAAGAAGCTTGCAGTCAAATAGAGGGGTGAGAAGCCGGATGAGTCATCGTAACCCACTGTGCCGAGGGCCATAGAGAGAGACTCTCCCCGTGTGGTGTGGGAGCAAGGAGGACCGGGGTATCTCTGGGGGGCTACATGTCTTCCTAAACTTGCTGTAGTAAAACGCTGGAGGTTTCTTTTCCCGCTGGTGATGACTGGAAGATCCTTTGCAAATATTACCCAAGTGTCAAAAGAGGCCCACTTAGCTCATCATCTGTTTGAGATTTTCTTTTTGTTTCCTTGAATGTCCTTTGTCATTTTTGAAGAGCAACCTAGCCTTGACTTCTCTTACTGAAATGCAAGAGCTGATTTAAATAAGCCCCATGGATAAGGCAGCCCTCACATTGGCCTGTGAAGTGTCCCTGGTTACAGTGTAACCTTTAGACTGGTCACGCTGGGCGGCCGTGCCCGCCCAGGATTTTTATTCAAGGTTACCTTGCATGTGAACATGTTTTCCCCAGGCCGCCTCTCCCAAGCCAGTCCACGTTGAATAGAGCTTACAGAGCAAAGCTGGGGGGAGGGAGACTTTCAGAGTCACCAGCAGCCCTCTCCCTTCACCAGAGGAAACTGAAGCCAGGGAGACTGTTAGTGGCCTACTGACCACTCTGTCCTCCAGGCCTTAGGGAACAGGGTCATCTCGGTGTGAGTTTGGAAAGGATGAACTTGAGAAAGCCACTCTAATGAAAGCACATGATGTCTCTGGTGATGATGATGACTGGAGCCCGTGCAGGAAGGGAAGGAGTGCACTGGGGACTAGGAGACCTTGTCCTAGGTCTGGCTCGGCCACCGCTGAACATCTTGGGCAGGAGTCTTCTCCTCCCCACCCCCGGGTCTTTGCGTGCACACAGACCAGCTGATTCTAAGGTCCCCAAGCTCCTGTGAGTCATTGTTCGTGTTTGTCACTTGAAGGGCAGGGTTAACAAAATGACTCGTGAGGGTTGCCTATCCACACAGGTGGGAACCCCAGGAACTTTTCATCTCTGATAGTCGAGATGACAGGTGTCATCGTAACATGGAGCGTCAATGAAGAGTGTGGTTCTTGCCCAAGGCCTCTGGTGTGTGCAGATCCAGTGGACTGAGAGGGCCCCGTTTCTGTTAGCAGACCTCTTTCAGAGGAGAGAAGGCCTCAGGGCATCTGTCTTCACTGCACTTCAGAGCTAAGCCTGATCTAAGCTGCCACGCACTTAGAGGAGGGGGAGAGGAGGGTAGCTATTGCTGATGGTGGGTCCAGAGGAACACCCCAAGTTAAAGGACCGGAATGAAATCTTCCGGAGGGGAGTACAGGGTGGGCAGAGCTGCCGATGAGAGTCGTGGGGACCTTTCTGATGCTCTAGAGAAATTCTGCTGTCCTACATTGCAATGGATTTTGCTCTAACTTGGGGCTTCACCAAAATTATATTATGAGTCAAAGCTTATGGGATTGTAGTCTTATTTTCGTTGAGATAAAATCCTAAGTGACTGATAAGTGGTGAATTGTATTTATTTGGGTGGGTGTTTTGACTTAGGGTTTAATTAGACTTGGATGTACATTGTTCCCTAAATCAGCACAAGGAGTGGGAGCTGCCTTCCAGAGAGGGGGCAGTCAGCCTTGGGAACACGCAGTGTCGGGGACTTGGAGGGACTCCCCTAGACTGTGATTTTTCATACAGTTGGCAGGCTTCACAAGGTACGCCTGCGTCCTGGAGAGCCCAACAGCACTTGCAGCGGGTTCATACAAGAAGACTGTGGGTTTAACATACAAGGGAACAGGCTCCAGAAGGTGACATTCCTGCGCCATAGGCACAGTGCTATACAGGGCAAAGTTCGGATTTGAATTTGGATCGCTCTGGGCACAAAACCTTTGCTTTCAGTCATTGTGTTTGCCTCCTCCTCTGTTCAAAGGCTCACTTTCCAGCCCTCCGGAAGGCGAATGTCCCTTGGAGCTACCTGAGTAATGGCTGAGCATCTTCTCGGTGCCTGGCACCCCTAGGTGCTTGCAAAGGTGACAGCTTCTGGACGGCTGACCTTGAATTTTTCCCAGGTCTCATTTCCCCTCTGGAGGCTCAGTGAGAACAGCTCCCGGAGTGCCGCTCAGCGTCAGGCCAGGCTCTGCTCTTGCCGAGGGAACTCTGTCCCTTACTTAGGAGGATTTGCGGGCCGTCTGAAGCTGCGGGTGTATTATTTTCTCTGGAGAACATTTAACTACTTCAGTGTCGGAACCTCCAGCAGAGTCTTCAGAGCTGCCTTTGTCCACTGATCGCACCTGGGCCTTCAGGGTCTGCCTTCAGCCGCCGTCCCCCGGGAGTGGCCTCCGCCGCAGACTCCGGTGGCTTGGCTGTGTCTCAGTACTGCGGGGACAGGAGGCCGGCTTTGTCTGCTCCGCCGCAGCCCTCTTGTTTCCCCTCGGCCACTGTGCACTTTGATTTATCTCCCTCATTAATCTGTGATGCTCAGCACTGTAAAATTGCCTGAAATGAGATCTGAAGGGAGACTCTGACATTTTGAGGGATGTTGCAAGGTTGTGTGGCGGAGATGAAAGGGGGCTGAGGGAAATGAGGTGGTTGCATGGCTCGGTGGGCTCAGACCCCCACCTCTCCTGCAGCTTACCCTGGGATGTGGGGACAGGGATCCACAGCCCTACCAGTGGCAACACGAGGCTTGAGAAAACCGTCCTCCCGGCCGCTGCTTGGGGCTGTCTTGATGTGCATTGTGGGTAAGCCATGAGCGTGCAGCCGAGGAAGATGTGTGGCAGAACCACAGGCCGTTTGGGTTGGAAGGGGTCTGTTGTGTTGCCTTGTACAGGGTGCTCGGTGCGCTAGAAGCGAGTACAGGAGCCCCTTTGGGTGTCGTCCAGTCTGCCAGAGCCGGCTTGGCTGGCTGCGTACCGTGGGGGCTGATGAAGCTGGACTCCGGGCATCCTCTCCCTTGTACCATAGGAGTTCCTGTGGTGGGAAGGGATCCGTTTCTCCACGGTCAGTGTGGAAGCAGCTCACAAGAGCCCCGGGGTGAAGGTTCCTTGGGAGGCTGCGTAGGACTCTTGGCAGTTCGCGGTCTGTGCTCTGAGTCTCATGAGCAGCCACAGCTCCCACTTATTGAGCACCTACTGTGTTCCAGGTATTCTCTCAGATGGTTTCTGTGTTTGCTTTAATGTCCCAAAGGACCCAACAAGACAGGAGTTATCCCCATTTCACAGATGAGGAGTCTGGGTCAGTGGGTCTAAGTGACTTGCCCAGGGGCACACAGGCAGTCTTGAAATCCAACCTGGGTCTGTCTGACTTCAAAGCCAATATTCTCTCCAGGACATCATGATGCGTTTTTCTAAAAGGGGGCTGGGTATGGGGGTGTACCAATGACGATTAGTCCAAGAATCTGGCTCTCTCTTGGAATAATCAGGAATAACCTCCGGGGGTATCTGGTGGCTCAGTTGGTTAAGCATCTGACTCTTGATTTCACCTTTGGTCATGATCTCAGGGTTGCGAGATTGAGCCCCGTGTCAGGCTTTGCGCTGGGTTTGGAGAGTCCTTAAGATTCTCTCTCTCCCTTTCTCTCTACCCCTCCCCATCTCTCTTTCTCTCTCTCCTTCCCTTCCCCACCCCCCCCAAGGCTTCCTACCCAAGCAACCTCCACTCATGCCCTAAGATAGGCTCCAGCCTTCCCTGGAAAGCCTCCCTTCCCTATTCCTTCCTCCCATAACCCCAGACAGGGTCCTCTGGGGGCCTCTCATCCATTCAGGGTCTCCCCCTCACCTGTGGTAACATGTAACATGCCTTTGGAATGTGGTCTCCTTTGGGGCGCCTGGCAGGCTCAGTCAGTAGAGCATGCGACTCTTGATCTTGGGGTTGTGAGTTCGAGCCCCACGTTTGGCATAGAGCCTGCTTAAAAAATATACAGTACGTGGGGGCGCCTGGGTGGCATAGTCGTTAAGCGTCTGCCTTCGGTTCAGGGCATGATCCCGGTGTTCTCGGATTGAGCCCCACATCAGGCTTCTCTGCTAGGAGCCTGCTTCTTCCTCTCCCACTCCCCCTACCTGTGTTCCCTTTCTCGCTGGCTGTCTCTCTCTATCAAATAAATAAATAAATAAACAAACAAACAAACAAATAAAATCTTCAAAAATATATATACAGTACGTGGAGTGTGGATTACCCTGCTAAATTAAGAGAGAGGAACCAGAAGAATATCTTACTCTTCTTGGCATTCCCAGACTTTGCAGAGCCTGATGTATACTGTAGCAGATGTCTGCTGTATATTTAATTAATTAGCATTATCCTAAGGATGATTAGTAAGTCTTAATGAAAATTTAGGGTCCCTCTCCTTTTCCATCACATACATTGGCAAGTCTTGGGCATAGTTCCTCCAAATGATCTCTCAAATCCCTCTGCTTCCTTCTTTCTCTCTCTCTTTCTCTCTCCCCCTCTCTCCTTCTCTCGCCCGCTCTCCCTCTCTCACATCTGCCGTCCCGTCGGTCCAGGCTGCCCTTATCTCACACTGAGCTCCCACTGTGGCCTCCTGACTGGGCTCATTGTCTCCTCTGTGGCCTTAGTGTGGTACATTCTCTGGCTGCTGTGATCTTTAACACAGATGTCCGATCCCCTCTGCCCCCTGCCTGAAACTTCACCTCAGTGGACTCCCACTGCATGTAGAATGAAATCCGGACTCCTTTCTATGGCCTCCAAGGTAGGACATGTTCTAGCCCCTGCCCATCTCTCTGGCATCAGCTCCTCCCACTTTCCCCTTCCTGACTCACGCCTCCATCCAGCTCCTTGAATTTGCCAAACCCTCTCCCTGGCTTGTGCTCCCCGCCCCTCTCCCTTTGCCTTTACAAGGCTGACTCACCCTGTCCTTCGGGTGTCCACTCACACACCGCCCTCCTCTCAGAGATGCTGCGCCCAACCACTCTAACACGGTCTCAGCTCCTAGTGTCTTTTGGAGCGTCGGGTCTGTTTCACATCCCGTAGTTTTATTTGTATATTATGACTCCCTGTTTGGCCGTAAGCATCAGTACAACAAACTAGGTCTACTTCCGTAGATGAATCTACTTCTGCAGGTGAATCTCTTTCCCAGCACAGGGCCTGGCTCAGAGGGCTGCTCGTTATGTGTACTGTGAATGGGCGAATGACTGTCCAGCTCTGCAGTACAGGGTTAATGTGCCAAATATGTAAAACTGTGTGATACAGGCACCCCCCCCCCAAGCAGAAGAAGACACTGCCCAACCAGACCAAGGCACTGGCCAGTCCAGCATTAGCCACAGTAAACAACTCATGGATGGCACAGAATTCACCTGGGTACTCTTGGCTTATAGGGAGCCATCCCACTCCGTCTTCACCCAGTCCTCAAAAGAAGTTCACCGTGGCCCCATGCCTGCCTTCAAAAAAATGGGTTTGTCGGTGTCCAGGAGCTTCTCCTGTGGGAAACTGAATGGCTTGACCCGGTCTCCTATCTTTTTTGGAAAAATGATTTCAAACCTTTGCCCCCCTGACATGTTCAGATTCCAGCTTTGCCCTTCCTCCGCTATGTGACTTCTCAGCTACGTGAGAGGTCAGTTAACTTAACCCTGTGTCCTCATCTGTAAAATAAAAATAATGAGCCCACTTCATGGATCTGCGGATGTGTGAACGAGGGTGATGCGGGGAAGTGTCAGCACAGTGACGGGGCCCAGGGCACGCCCTCGACGGACAGCAGCAAGTTTTAGGTAGCACAGACTTGGAATGCACAGATGAGGAAAGGGAGGCCCAGAAAGGTCAGCTGCCTGAATTGGAGAGCCAGGATGGAAGTATGGGGTCCTTCCAGCCCCGGTCCAGCACCGCGGCCACCTGCCCGCAGCCCCTCCATCCCTCAGCATACCCTTCTCTTTGTGATTCTCCTCGCCCAGCTCTGGTCCCCCTGCTTCTCCTGTACTTGGGATACTCGGTCAGGAGAAAAAGCAGAAGATGCCGTTTAAGGCCCAAGACCCCAGTGGGTGAGTGGCAAGAGCCGAAGTCGTACACACTCCGCACCTTGGCAGGAGGTCCCACTCTTTGGAACCAGCAGACTAACCACCATGCAACAACATCAGAGGTGCAAACCTGTGAAAATCCCCAGCAAAGGGTCTTGTAACAGAACTTGAAAGGGTTTATGACCCTGTGGATTTGAACATCTCTCAGAGCCAAGCTGTAATTCCCGCTCGCTTTTGGAAGTAAAGATCAGAGCCATAATTTGAGGAGGGTCTTGGATGGGGCTCTGATTATGTTTCAAGACACATGCTGTGGGTTGATGAAGCTGTTGTGGGAGGGTCTGGGGTACTGAGCGGGCAGGGGGTATGGCCGGGAGGAGAGAGGGGAGTCAAGCAGGGTGTCTAGCTGAGGCAATTAAATGTCCATGCTTCTCACTTTAAACAAGGCCCGAGGTAGCCTCCCAGAGGGCTGTGTTCTTAATGATCTGGAATAAAGGGTTGGCGAGCAAAGCCAGCAAGCTGGTGGGGCTAATGCGGCCCTGGCCTTGAATGTCCCTGCGGGAAGTCTGTAAGGGAGCTCCTGTGTCCACAAGCAGCACTTGTCATGCTAATGACTCAGCCACTCTGGTACCACTGATGTCAGCTCCCAGATTTCAGATTTGAGCTGCACTGAAGCCAGAGCCAGAGTGCTGGGAGTCTTTCTCTGCCCCTTACCCCCCCACATACTTCCTGGCATATTCTCCCATGCTGTGGTTCCTGGCACAGTCCCTCTGCTACGCTGTCACTGTCCTCTTCCTCGGCACATCGTCTCCCCTGTGCATCTCTTGCCTGCTTAAAATCCTTTGTGCCCCACATCACGGACAGGCCACAGTGCCAACCTCCAGAGGCCCACCCAGCCTGGGCCCTTGCTACCACACCGGCCTCACTGCCCACAATGTTGTCATCCACAGCACCGAACCCTCAGCTGTCTCCAGCATTCTCCACAGTGTTCGAGGCTCTCTGCCCATGGAATGCCCTTGGCCCTGCTTTGCCAGCCTAACACGTATGCTTCTGTCAGCATTCGGTTCTGAGGTTACCCAGCCGAGCATCTCAGACGGAGCAAGTTTCCTTCCTTGGTGCTCCCAAAGGACCCCATGCAATCCTTTAACTTCTAACAAAATCTTGACTTTCTTTTTTTCTATTTTCTCTATGCTAAGCTTGAAAGCAGGGATTATCTTATGTATCGCTGGGTTTTTTAGACCTAATAATATAGTGTCGGGCACATAGCCGTCCTCAGTCAATACTTGTTGAACTGAACCCCGGTTTGGGCCAGATGGATCATGTCTCCCCAGCTTTTTCATTACAAACACCCTTATTTTCCTCATTCTCAGCACTAGTTCAGCCCTTAGCAGAGTGCTTGGCACAGAGTAGGTCTTCAGTGAGGGTCAGATGCAAGTCTGGCTCCAATGACTTGGGTGTGGCGGCCCCCCCATCTGGCATGGCACTTGCCAGAGACTTACTGTGTTTGGGGTGCTCTGCTCTGCTGTGGGCACACAGGGATCTGGAGTGGAGCCTTCCTTAAAGATACCAACGCCCTCTCCCTCACCTCAAAGACCGGGTCCTGGGCAGTTGAGGGAAGGGGTAGTGCAGACAGCGGAATGTCAGTGCTTTCCGGTTCAGAGGTCAGAATGAGCACGCTAGAGCAGAGGCAGACTGAGAACCATTCCTGGAGGAGGCAACTTTTGGATGCATCTTGGAAAACAACTGGGATTTGTGAATGGTGAGGAGGAAAAAGAGCCATCCAGGTGTGGCAGGGAGGGAAATGGGACGAAAGAGGAGAGCCCAGGGATTTCACCTCTGGGAAAGAACGCCCCATCTCTGAAAGCTGACCGTGTTTTCTGGGTTGGTAGGTGCTTCCGTCAGACACTTAAAGGCTCACCTCCAGTAGCCACGTCCTGCCGCGCCCTTCGAAAGTACGGCCCCAGGCTCCAGGCTGCCTCAGAGGTTATCCCTGCGTCCTTCAAGAGAAGCCTCCTGAAAACAGACACTGAGGCACTGAGGCAAATAGCTGACTTATTTGTAGATGTTCTGAGGCTCATGGTGTTAGAGCTGGCCACCTCCTAATGATTAAACACTACACAAACACCCAACGACCAGGGTGTCCCACCATAAATGGGTTGTAAACCAGGGTGGGAGCAGCTGTCCTATGAGCTGGGAGGAAGAGAGGCTGGAGAAATGCCTTCTGCCCTAAGCAACAAACTCTCTAGCCGGTGGCCAGAGAACAGATCCAGACCTTGAGCAACCAGGAGGGAGGTCAGGGAGGAGAGAAGTTGGGGTTCTGAGGTCATGGAGAGTGGAAAAGAACAACTGCCTTCCTCCCCTCCCCTGTGCCAGATGCTCGAAATATGCCGTGCCTTAGTACGTATCACAGGCTGGTGGATCTTACAGTTGGGGAAATAGAACTAGTAATTCACGGGCCTGGATTCAAACAAGATCTGTAATGCTGTTCCATTTCATCTGCACGCCCATCTACGAGGGGGAAACTATCACCACCAACCTCAAGTTAGATGATGTAACTGACCCAGAGAGACTCGGTCATTTGTCTGGAGTCACGTGGCAAGCAGGACTGGGACCTAGTTGTCTGACCCTCTAACATAAGCTTCTCCATTATCTCCAGTGATTACACTTTGCCACCAGCCATTCCCAGGGGTCAGGCGACTCAAAGTACAGGATGTGGGACATCGTCTCTCCTACTCTATCTATACTCACTTCCGCCATCTTTAAGTTAACTGCTCTGAAGTCCAACCAGTAAAAGAATCACACCTGCTTCTGCCTGCTGCCTCCAAGAAAGAGGCCACCAGGCCCTCCTGGTAGGAAGGGTGAGGGGTTCATGCCTACCTACCTGCCCATGTTCTTTTCTTGGTGGTATAGAGGGGCTAGACCTGGGACGCCTGGGTGGCTCAGTCGGTTGAGCATCTGACTCTTGGTTTCAGCTCAGGTCATGATCTCAGGGTCCTGGAATTAAGCCCCGAGTTGGGCTCCGCACTCAGCAAGGAGTCTGCTTCTCCTCTCCCTCTCCCTTTGCCCCTCCCCCGCATGCATGCACGTGCTCTCTCTCTCTGTCTCTAAAATAAATCAAATCTTTAAAAAACAAAAACAATGCTAGACCAGGGCTATGGATGTAAAGCCGACCCTCACCGGCCTCTGAGAGCCGGGGATGAGAACAAAGCCCTCACTTGTCACCAGCCATCTTGAATTATTGGGATCCAAGGCTCCCATTCTTTAGTGAGAAAAGCAACCATTCCGTTAGCTTCCGGTTTTGTCATATTGTTAATAATATCTAGAGGCCACTGAAGAGCGTGGAGGAGCTTGTGTGGCATTAAGGAAAATTTGAAAAGAAAAACACCTAGAATTCGGTCTAGTCTGAGTGAGTTGGCAACCGTGCTTGTTGGTAAACCCCAGGAATCCTTGAAAGTTGGTTCTGAAACACCAGGGCACTTTGAACTCCAGTGGGGGACACACCTGTAGGCCCTCCAGAAGCTCACCTAGAATCCCCGGCAGCTGTTCTTGCATTGGCCCTACGGCCCCCTCCACGGCACCTGGGAAGGTTGAGTTTGTACCTTCTGGTTTGTGTGTCAAAGGGTGAGTCTACCAGGCTGCAGTGTTCGAAGAAGAACCTTGAGTTTCAGAATCCATGTTTCTCATGTAATCCACACCTTCTTTGTGTTTCCGTTTCTCCTTCTGTGAAATGGGCACAGAAGTCTTGGCCTTTCCCCTCCCATGGAGCTTGCTGCAGCCCTAGCAGCCGGGCAGCCAATGCTGCCACTGAGGAAATGGTGGAACATAATGGAACATGAAAGCCTTGAGCTCGAATGCTGGGCCGTTTTGATGTTCTAATCAGGTTACAGTTCATTCTTTCAGAACCTCCCTCCCTGGGAAGCTAGGCCATGCTTTTCTGCCCATTCCCTGTCCCTGCCTGTTCCTTCCTGTGACATGGGTAGTGCTGGAGGAAGATAGCTTCTGGATCCACTGGGTTGCTTTTCAAATTCCAAGCATCAGCCCCCGTCCTGTGCAACACTGGCCTCGGCCCTCGTTCCGGAAGCCACCAGATGGGTTTCGGAGAGTCAGAGTTTCTCATCCGCCTTTCCTTTTCATGCTTCTTTGGATGCAAGACCTTGAACCTGGGGCACTATAGCACAGTGGTGAAGAACAGAGACTCCGGAATAGCCTCTTCCCCCCAAATAATTGGCTAGAATAACCAAATCTCAGCTCAGCCGGTTACAAACCAAATGACTTAGAGGAAGTGAACACGGATAATAGAGGCCCTGCTCCGAGGGGGTAGGTGTGGGGCCTTCGTGTGATAGGCCCAAAAAATGGTAGCTCCTATTCCGAAGGAAGGTTCAGCTCCAGGGCGGGGCAGTAACAGGAGATCTCCTGATTCATTTTCACTAGACGCTAAGCTCTCTGACAACAGAGACCGTGTCCGTCTGTCCCAACACTTTAAAAGCCAGGACCTGGGAAGTAAGCGTCGCGTACTAGAAACTCAGTAAATGTGCGTGACTTCAATCCCAAGTGGTTCTGCTAATTTTTGAATCATTCTTTAACAGCGGAACAGGGGAAATGGTTTCAATCTGGAACAAGAGAGGTTTTCAATAAGGAGAGGAACACGGGCAGAGGGAAATGACATTTTTGAGCACTTTCTGTGTGCCTGGGAGTGGGAGAAATGCTCCGAGGATTTTACCTCATTTCACCCTGCAAGGCTTCTTCCTGCAGAGTCAGCGCAACCTTAACTTTTCAGTCGGGACACTAACGTGAGGCTGAGAGAGCTGAGCTTGCTTGAGGCCAGACAGGAGGAGAAACTGAGGTACAGCCACAGCTGTAGCAGAGGTCAGAGCACTAGTAATAGCACCCGACATCACCGTAGTATTTACTGCGAGCCAGGCACTTCCCCGAAATTTGCTCATTGAATACTCTTGACAAGCCAGTGAGGTATTATCCTTTTACAGATGAGGGCACCGAGGTACAAAGAGGTGACATAACTTGCACACAGCTAGAGGCGTGGCTGAGGCTGGTACCCCGGTCTCCAAAGATCATCTTCTTCTTGTCTCTCAGAAGATATTAGTAACGACTTTGTAGCAATGAGCTTTCTGAAACACCAGAATTAGGTTAGTAAGTAAAATGGTGGCACTTCCTTTCCTACAAGTCTTTGAGTCTCACTGTCCATATACCCAAGATACATGTGGAAGGAATTTCTCCCGGAGGTGTGGGGTGAAGACGAAAGAACCCAGGAGCCGCCTTGGGGCCTCACCACTTCTCCCCCCGTTGCTTGGGATGGCCATATTATTTTCAAGGAAGAAACTGCTGTGCCCTTCTCTGGAATGAAATGACAGGTTTGAAAATGCTCTCACAGTCTAAATTTAGCCAGCAGGGTATCCGTGGTCACCAGGAGAAAGATAGGTTTGACAGGTTGGCTGGAGGACAAAAACCAGTCCTTGAGGAAATGAGTTCTCCTTTGAAAGGTAGGTCAGAGTCAGCATTTCTGTCCATTGAGCCTGGGGTGTGAGCCCGCCGAGCAGCACCTGCAGCGGGAGCACGGGGTACTGGGTACCGGGGACCGTCGCTGGCTGGCACTTCTGCTGTGACCAGCTCCCAGGGTCAGCAGCATCGGGACGACTGCTTGTTACACCCAGCCCCGCACCTTGGATCCTTCATTTCACGGTGCTGTTTAGAATTTTTCAAAAGATTTTATGCCCACAAAGCGGGAGAAGAGCACCGTGACGCCTTATGCCTTGTGCACGTCCTGTGACATGGTTCAGCGCAGGAGCCCTCTTTTGTGGCGGCGAGGGAGCAGAACCCATATGTTTCCGAATCCTCAGCCCCTGTCGTTGCAGCTTAAATCAGGCACTCTGCCTTTCTATTACTAGACCTTTTTATTTACATTTGTATTGACATGTTCAGTGTTCTTTCACAGTGAATTTTCATTTTCACGGAAACGGGCGTGTGTCTGTCGTCCACTGCATCTTTTAGCTCTCTTTTGCTCTCTCACCTTTCTTATCCTTTCCTCAGCTACTTCTTGAGGTCCAAAACCTTCCAGAGCTTTCTCTGTGCCCCCCCAACCCCGACAGGCAACAGAGATTTCAGGGACACAAGCCCAGCATGCTTGCAATCAGTGCCTCCAGCTTGACCCTTTGGACTCTGCTCAGGCAAAGATAAAGAGGGCTCCGATGAAGATCGTGCAACCACGGCTGTCCGTGCAACAGCCGACTCAGACCTGGAAAAGAAATTACCCGGCGTGGGGGATGACTAAATTTAGTATTTCTTTTTCTGCTGCTGTCTTTGATCCACTTGGCCTTTGAAAATTGAGGTTCCTCAGATGTGTTCTTCCCCCTGGTTATTTTGCTAGATAAACCGTTTGCACGGAATGGTGTCCATGCCTGCACATGCTTAATTTCCCTGGCATCTGATAAATGTTTTGAAATAGGGTAATGCTGGAAGCACTTTTCATTACCTTAAAGCAATTGGCGTAAATGGAATTGATTCTTTTCCTCAACCGCTGTGATGTTACTGCTTTTTTTTTTTTTTTTTTTTTTTTTTTTTTTTTGTTTTTTTTTTTTTTTTTTTTTTTTTAGTGGATAAGATCATTCCAAGTAGCTTCGCTTCTTATCATTTCCATCCTGTTCGACCATTTTTCCATTCCTTCCTGGGTGTTTACTGGCAAATGAGATTTCATGTTCCCGCATGGCGGCACAGGTGTGTGTGAGACCTCTCTGACTTTGGGATGGGAATTTGGCATCCCTGGTCTAAATGGAGAAAGTTGGGGGAAGCGGGGGGCAGACAGAAAGCATGAGTCAGGGATTGGAAATCTGAGATCTAACTTTGGATCTACCACTGAACTCTGTGACCTCATGCAAGGTACTTGCTCTCCTCCTGAACTCACCCATAAAATGAGCGAGCTGAGCCAGGCGGCCCCTAAGTTTTCTTTTTAGATCTGAACTTCTAGGGTCACCTCAGTTTACCAGATAGCCAACCCTGCTTAAGATTTGAGGTCTGATGATTGAAAATAAATTGCACGGAGGTGGGCACTTGTTGAGATCAGTGGTGTCTGAGTAGAGATTCTAGAACCTGCAGTAAATGAGCTCTGAGATAGTGATGTGACTTGGAGCTTTCCATGGGGTGGACGTAATAATTTGAAAAATGCTGAGGTGGTCAAAGGAACGAGATAAAATGCAAACAGTAGGGGGAGATTTCTGAACTGGGCAACAGAGCTGAGGTCAATTTCCTTTGGTATGCCTGCATCTCTGCTTCCCAAGGCTTTTCCAGAAGCAATGAATGCATCCAAGCTCCCCGGTCTCCCTCAGGATAAAGTTCAAACTCTATTACTAGGCTTACTGTGAGATCTGGCCGCATTATTTCTTAGCCCTACTTCCCCTTTCTCCAGCCCCACTGAACTGCTTGCCTTTCCCCTAAAAGTGTCCTCTCTCTTGCTTCATAGCCTTTGCGGAAGCTGTTCCCTTGACGTAAAATGCTTTTTCCACCTTCACCCCATCCCACCCACAGCATGGCTTTTATCCTTCAGAGCCCACTTTAAATGTTATCTCCTCCAGGAAGGCTTCCCTCACCACCCCCATCCCCCAGACCAGATTGGGTGACCCTTGTCTTTGCTTATGTCGTCTCCTGAACTTTTCCTTATCATGGTGCCAAACACACAGTATTATAAATGCCTGCTGCTCTCCTGCCCCTTCATCTATACTCTAAGCATCTTGAGGTCTAGGACCTATCCCATCACCATCGTATTCTCAGTACTCAGGCCAACTGAGGAAACTGCTCAGACAGGTAGAGGAGCTCCATGTCACACGGCTCCGCTCATTTGCAGAGCCAGAATTCACCCCCAGGTCTGCCTATCTCCAGACCCACCTCTTTCCCATACGCTGTAAAACCTCTCCCCTTCATCCGACCTTCCCCTGATGGTGAAGGAGTCTTGTCTCTCAGGACCTCCTACGATCTCATAAGAAGCAACGGGGGAAAATGGAATTTTTCTTGGACATGTGATTTAGAGCCTCACGGACAAGAGTGTTTGCCCCGTGTATGCAAGACTGAGGACTTACATCAAGTGACTTAGCAGGGCATGCTGTGCTGCTGGGGGCTCCGGATGGGAGTCTCTGTTTCTTTTCTCCCCAGAGTTTGCCACAACATGCCCGTCCCAGATTAGCCACTTTAAAAACAAATGTGAACTTTGAAATTAAACACGCTTTCTGCCTCTTGATTTCCAGCCGCTTCGAATGTCCTTGGATTTGCTAAGGGACACAAGTCGATAATATGTGTCCAGCTGCGACTCTTAGCGGCATGCTGACATGCCTCTCATTACTGTTCATTGCCCCTCTACCACTGGGTGATCTGGCTCCAGCTTCCTGGCTCTGTGACGGATAACCTATTTTATAGCTTGGCTACATAGGATACATTACAGTGTCTTCCAGGCAGCTGCTCTTTAGGTAAATTAATACCTGAGGGTCTTTTTTCTTCTCTAGGAAACTTTAAGTACTGTAACAGGCTTTCATTTAAGGCTGTGCAAGTCTTATTTCACCAGATTGCTATTTGGAAGTTCTAACAAAACACCTTTATGAATAGCGGCCCTAATACCCTTAATCCACTCAACTTCCTGACATTTTAAACTAAGTGGATTGCTGCGAATGAAATCTGGCTTTCTCGGGCTTTCTCAGGCTTTCCCGTCTCTCTGCTCTCTTCCTCTCCCCAGCCCTGCCTGTGCATATTCAGGGCCAAGGTGCTAGGGTGCAAATCCTTTCTTGTTATTAGGGCACCAAACTAGAAAGGACCGGGAAATACCATGCAGTTTCTCCAGACTCCAGGTTTTGCATTACCTGGCCTGACCCACAGCTTCTTTTTAAAACAGAAATTTGGGTGAGGTTACTTTTTCTCATTAAAACTTAGGATTTTTTAAAAAATTAAATGTGAGTTTCTTTCTTATTGAAGAAAAAAACCAAGCTTCTGTTGTATTATGGAAAGATAGAAAATACAGATAAACAGGGAAAAAAGTAAAAGGTCATAATACCATATGATGTAGTGATATGCTGTGACCACGGTTAGCACCTCGGTGCTTTCCCGACAATTTTCTGTTCATGTTAGCACTTGTTCATTTTATTTTTTAAAGGATCAAAACTTTCTTGAGTACTTGCTACGAGCCAGGCACTGTTATAAGCTCTTTACATACATTGATTAATTTTTCCAGTAACTCTAGGAGTAAGAACCCATTGTACAGTTGACGAAACAGATACGTACACTGCTTAAGGAACATGTCCAGAGTCAGCCAGCCAGAAGTGGCGGAGCCAGGGAGCACGACTCTCCAGGCCTTAATAGTAACAGCTCCCCTACACCGCCTCTAAAAAAAGAGAAGTGTTTTGTAATTTACTTTTGTATTTTGACACGACAGCATCAGCATCTTTTTGTATCAGGATTGTCAACATCATTTTTAATGGCCACATGGTAGTCTGTTCCATAGCTACAATTGGATGAACTCTTTCCCTCTTGTTGGATGTTCACGGCATTCCCCTCCTTTTGTTCTTATAAACAACAATGCAAAGGCCATTCTTGGAGCTAAATGTATGCACCCTAGCTTGGGCTGCACATAAAGCCCGTATTCTATATTTTCCTAATAATTCTGACATGTGTGTGCACAGAGGATGCTTTGAGGGATTGTGGAAGAACATAGTGTCAAGTATGTTCTGGCTGCTGGAGACAGGGCTGCCCTGAACCATTCACACCCTTTCTGTACCCATACTCCATTGTTCCTGGTGCCATGTTTGAGAGAGAAGGTTGGCTGAAGAATGGAGTTTCTGTTTAAGTCCAGCTCACTGCCTGCAGCTGAACCTACAAACGGCACATCAGTGTGCACTAGGCTCTGAACTGAATGAGAGTTTTTATCTTTTGCTTTGAACTTAAATGAAAGTACAGAACTAGGAGTAACTAGTTACCTGGGGTGTTACCTACCCATGGAGTCACCTACACCTGTAGAGACAGAGGAAGGGAAGGAAACCAACAGGTAAAGGTTGTCAGTGCATGCTTATTATTCCACCAGTGAAGTGGCTTTTGGTGAGATCGTGAAAATTGTCCCCATTGGGCTAATACTTGGCACGAGGCAAAAATTCGGAGATGATTAAGGTGGTTTCAGTCATGGACTCTGCTTAGGGGATTCTTATTAGCAGTGCAGCCTTGGGCAAGTTACTTAGCCCACTGCTTCTTAATATCCTCATGTAGACTGGGGATGATAATACCTATTACACAGGGAACATAAGAAGGATTAAACAAGACCGGAGAATTTAGCACAGTAACCTCTATGATAAGAACTCGGTGAAAATGAGAACTTAAAAAATTTCAAAAAGGATACTGATTTATGAATCAGGCAGATTTGTTCTTTAGCCCTTGTTAGCTATGTGACCTTGAGCAACTGACTTAACCTCTTGGAGTTGTAGATCATCGGTGAGTTGGAGATAATAAAGTCTATCTTACTGGGCTATTGTGAGTTTTAATATCAGCACTGTATAACCCTTGGTACACGGTTGGTTTTCAATACCCATAGCAAAATTTGTAAGCAGTTATTACTATGTGCCGGTCACTCTGTTTTATTTTTCTTCCCTCATTCAGGACAGTTTTTCTCTTAGAAACTAGCGGTCAAACAGAAGGAGTGTAATTCTTAACCAGTCTGTAACTTTTCAGCTAGTGTCACAACTAGGCAAATACCTAGAATGAGCTGGGCTCTATGCCAAACTAACTTTTTTTTCTTTTGACTTCGACAAGATTGTGGTTTAGAGATTGTGGAAGGTTTTGTGAACCTATTTTACAGCTCCAATAAGCCCACAAAGGAAACCATGAAATACCAAAGCCACGTATAGAACAGGTTTCCTCCAAGGGACTACCACTTCATGATGTCGGAAGGTTTCTGTGGGATGAGGTATTTACATCATTCGATTCAGCACCTGACACCTAGAAGGTCTGCAGTAAAGTTCAAGGGCTCTTGTCCCCAGTGGGGGACAGATGGAACATCAGTCAAATTCACAAGGCAAATGAATTTTCTTTTGAAAAGGAATTTCCCTGGGAGATGAGGAATATAGACTTACAAAACGTTAGTGCTGGAGGGGGGTTTGAGAACCTCGGGGTGGTCTCGGGGCGGCAGCTGGCTCAGTGAACAGGCAAGCAGTCGGAGAGCTACAGTCAAGAAGTGATTTGATCCAACCCAGCTCCTGTTTGGTGTTTTCTCCACGGCTCTGCAGTCCCCTCCACAGCGTGAAAGCTGCCACGGTCAAAGGCTGCTGGCTTATATCGCAGTCCGCTCAAGGCTGCCCATGAGTAGTACCGCCATGTTTCCTTTCCAGTCTCGTTCCCAGTCCCGCCTACCCCCTCCCTCATTATCTCTCCCTGCCATGGGCACACTCAAGGATGTCCCTGTAGCTGGAGCCACATTAGAAAAAGCCAAAGGGTGACTTTAGAAATAGTTAATTCATTACCCATCCATTCTAATAGAGATAGTCCTGCAGCTGCAAAAATAAATATTTGAACTCTTAGAATTCTCCCCATGCACCTATAGTACCATTACATAAATACAGTTCCTTATAGCCAATGATACGATTTTAAATTTCCTTTCATTTTTCGGTTTAGTAAATGAACAAATTGTTGCATGGATTTGCCTCTTTAGGCTTTTGTTTTTCATATTTTCTTCTTTTTTTAATTTAATTCTAATTTTTATTTATTTTAAAGATTTCATTTATTTGAGAGAGAAAGAAAAAGCAGGAGGAGAGGGGAGGGTCAAAGGAAGAGGGAGGGGCAGACTCTCTGCTGAGCAGGGAGCCCGATGATGCCGGGCTCAGTCCTAGGACCCCAAGATCATGACCTGAGCTGAAGGCAGATGCTTAACTGACTGAGCCACCCAGGCATCCCTCATATTTTCTTCTAAATAACCACACTTATTACCAAAGTTACAGGAAGGCTTTAACTCTAAACTGTTTCCTAAACCTGGATGAACTAACTTTCTGAACTGCTCTTACTCCTGTCGGCCATGGGCACAGTGACACAGCAATCTTTGTGGCTGCTGTCATTAGCCAAGGGTGTTTGGATGGGGTTTGATGGACTAATCTAGATTTTACTTGGTAGAAGGCTCTATCTAGGCACAAATGTGGACATTTTCACAGATTGTCAACTTCCAGCATTCTAGTACAGGCAGCCTAAGGACACATTTTTCTGACTTCACAGACAGGCATCTTTTCTTCTCCCCTATCGGATGCTCTCACAGCTTTCCTCTTTCGTGGCATGCCTCATGGTTTGCAGTGAAACGTGTATGGTTTTTATGTGACTGCCTGACACTCCCGCACATACCAGACTACAAGCTTCATGAGGATAATGGGAGAGACTGCCTCTCTTTTGCATACCACTGTTTCCCCAGCACAATGCCTGGCACATAAAAGCAACATCCAGCCAGTATCTTAAAGAGAACAGTCAACTGGAAATATAGTAGAAGCCATGACACCATGGACTTTGGTAAAAGAGTACATCCAGATTAGACCAAGGCCAAAAGTGTTAGAAGCAGCTAAAGGATTTTGGGATAACCTGTCAATGGCCCTGGCCCAGTAAATGTGTTGGTGGCACCTGTTGGCACCTGTTGGCATCTGTTGGAGGTGTTCACTACCTTAAGCAGAGTGGGGTCATGGAAGTCAAACAAGATTTAGCATCCGAAGGTGTGGTCTTGAACCTGTCTCTTAGCAGTTGTATGACTGTGAGTCATACAACTGAGTTCCAGTTTCTCTAATATACATGTTCGCATAGTTGTGAGAATTAAACGAGATGAGATTTATAGGCAACAAAGTCTATAAATCCGAATTATTGTTGTCATTGAAAATAACTTTGGTCTCAGATGACCTTTGTTGGAAAAGCTGCCATTTTGGGATGGATTTGTAGTTGACCGAGAGACACCCTGTTAGAGAAGGCGTCTCTAATGTTGAATTGAGGATGGAAGGTCTGCATTTTGGTTTTAGGCCGAAGATGCTGACACCCATGTTCACATTCTCCAGGCTCCCTTGTGCAAGGTTTGTTAACAAGCTTCGGGTTTCAGATTTGGAATGGGAGGGAAGTAAAAATGGAGAACAGATTGAATACTCTTCCTGATGAACCAGGCCTTTTGTTTAAAGATGGAAGAGAAGGTTTGCTTTTACGTGTGAGGACCCACAAGGGTGGGCTCCAGACCATCCCAAGAATTAACCAGTTGAAGGTAACCGAGACTGCAAGCTCACAAGACAAAAGATTTGGAGCTGAAATGCAGCTCACTATCTCTGTAAGAAGACTGGAGGACAGTATCACCTCCTCCCTGGAGAAGCAGGGCAGGACCCACAGTGTGTATAAATGCAAAGAGTAAGCTGGGCCATGAGCAAGTGGAAGCAAAGATTCTGCACAAGCCCCTCAGCAGGATAGGTGGATTTCCCATGGATACTACAGCCCCTGCACCCCAGAAAGGAATTGAGGTAGTGGAGAAAGAAGGCTGGAGGGCCAGAGGCACACTGACTCCGTCTCCAAAGTTCTTTAATGACGCCTCACTGGGATCACTTGTTACTAGTGGGTTTGGAGTTCCCCAGAGGATGAGCTTTCTTTTCCGTTAACACCTCCCCACCCATGCTCAAAACGTGGTAGCCACCCTTCAGTTCCTCAGACACACAGCTCTTCCCTCCCTCTGGCCTTTGCACTTGACGTCCCCTCCTCCTGGAACACCTGGCTTCCCTCTTCTGATGGCTGGCTGGTTCCCTCTCATCTTTCACATCTTAGCCTAAATACCACTTCCGGAGATGCCCTTCCTGATGGCTCTGTTTCAAGGAAGCACCTCCTGTAGCCCCGTTTCCCCAAACCCTGTTTATTTCCTTCATCGCTTTGGCCGTTACATTCCGAATGATTGTCCTTGTTTGTGTCCTCCCAGTAAGTGGCCCCATCAGAGCTGGGGCATTTTCCTTCACCTGCCCTCTTTTCTTCCCAATGTCCGGTCTGGTGCGGGTTAGATACTCACTGGCTATTTGTTGAATGGTGTTCATCTTCTACTCCAAAGCTACCTGGTTTCTTAGGATTTTTGTTAAAATGACAAACTCCCTAGTATGAATTCCTTCACTAGAGCCCGCCGGGAGTATTTCTCTGCTTCCCCTCACGTAGTGCAGATCACACTCGGTAAAATTCCACAGCAGGAATGAGATGCTTCTTGTTGGCACAGATCTCTTAACCTCTTCCTGTTCTTTTTCATTCATCCAAGAGAGTCTGCCTCCCTTCTCTTTTTGTTTGTTATTAGCAGTAGAAAGTGACCCCAATGAGTCTAAGACTGGCTCCTGAAAGAAGGAAACAATCCTAGTATAAACGTGGGACTAGACCTTCTGTGAAGTCAGAGCCATAAAACCCAGAAGCAGCTGCCCTTCACCTGGGGTATATGGACAGGCTTCAGGGGGTCAGTGAATCCCCTGAAATTCTGTGCAAAATGTTGTCGGTATGCATTTTTGTTACAGGGAGGCAGGCCTGAGCTTCTACCAGATTCTTCTTTTTTTTTTCCTTTAAGATTTATTTATTTCTTTTAGACTGGGGAAGGGGCAGAGGGAGAGAGAAAATCAAGCAGACTCCACGCCGAGCATGGAGCCCAACACGGGGCTCGATCTCATGCCCCAGAGATCAGACCTGAGCTGAAACTAAGAGTCAGATGCTTAACTGACTGTGCTACTCAGGCTCCCCTCTATCAGATTCTTAGATGGGTCTTTGGCCAAATAAAAAGTTAAAAACCATGAAATTGAAGTCCTTGAAAGTACCGAGAGTCCCCAGGAGACTGCACAGAATGTTCAGCTCCCTGTTTTGTCTTCCTGTACCCAGTTGGGCCAAGACCACATCAGTGGTACCACTGGCACTGGGAGGAAATCACTAAGAATGAAAGCAGGCAGCCCTCCTGTTCTCAAGGAGCTCACTTATTTTTTTGGAAAATACAAACACCCCTCCCCAGGAAAGAAGATGATGTGTTGACTGGTAAGCGCCAGGAAGAATCACGGAGTAGGAAGTAACTGGGCCAGAGTCTAGGGAGATATCCCTGAGGAGGTGACATCCCAATCAAGACCTGACCACAAGAAGGAGGGAGCCATGGGGAGAGGTAGGGAAGGGCATTCCAGGCAGAAGGAACCCCAGTATAGGGCCTATGAAATGGGAAGAGGCCGGTACATTCGAGGGACCAGGTCCTGTATTTGGACATAATGAAGGGGAGGGGCAGAGTGGCAGAGGGAGTGAGCAGGAACCAGATTATATAGAACCTTCTAAACAAATTTGGATTTTTTTCCCAAGCTCCCTGGGAAACTATTGGAGGGTTTGGGGCAGAAGGCAACCCAATGGGATGAACACTTGAAAAAGATGACTGTTGCTGCTGTGTGGAGGATGGAGCCCAGCAGGGCAGGAGGGAAGGCTGAGTGGCCAAGGAGGTGGATATTGGAAGAGAGATGGTGGTGGTTGGATCAAAGCCATCTTCCCATAGATACTGAGTAATGACCAGGTTCATGGTATATTGGGGAGGTATGGCCAAAAGGACTTGTTAAGGAATTATACAGGAGGCAGTAAGGGAAGAGGGGACTGAAGCTGGCTAAGGATAGGTGTACACTGGCTGAGACGGGAGGACTTTGGGAGACGGAGTGCAGACAAGCTAGAAGTTGGAAGCAAGAGTTTTGGGGCGCCTGGGTGGCACAGCGGTTAAGCGTCTGCCTTCAGCTCAGGCCGTTATCCCGGCGTTATGGGATCAAGCCCCACAACAGGCTCCTCGGCCATGAGCCTGCTTCTTCCTCTCCCACTCCCCCTGCTTGTGTTCCCTCTCTCGCTGGCTGTCCCTGTCTCTGTCAAATAAATAAAAATAAAATCTTAAAAAAAAAAAAAAAGAGTTTTGTACAAGGTGCGATAGATGTGAGTTGCGTCAAGTACCCAAAGAGGGCCAGGCTAGAGAAACAAGCTTGAAAGTCGCCCATCTGTGTCTAATATTTGAAGCCTTGGGTGTGATCCCCTAGGAAAAGACCAGGTAGAAAAGAGAGGACATGGAGGGCCGGGACCCTGCCGGTCTGGAGAGGAGAGGAGGAGGGCGAGCGAAGGAGACTGAGACATAGGCAGTGAGTGAGGAAGAAACTGGCTGCTGATACGGATGGGGGAACCTGATAAGAGACCCAGTCAAGGAGGAAGAAGCTGCCCACCATGCTACGCGCTTATGAAAACTCAAGTAGGATCAGGACCATTGGCTTTGGCAGCAACGAAGCCGTCAATGCTCTTGGGAAAAACAAAACGTTTTTTCATTGGAGTGGTGGGGACTCAAGTCTGATTAAAGAGAGAACAGGCCACAGGACTTGAAGTACTGAGAGGTCTCCTTCAAGAGTGCATCAGTCTTCTGCTCAGGTCATGATCCCAGGGTCCTGGGATCGAGTCCCATGTCAGGCTCCCTGCTCAGCAGAGAGTCTGCTTCTCCCCCACCCCCACTCATGCTCTCTCTCTCTCTCTCAGATATATAAATAAAATCTTTAAAAAAAAAAGTTTTGCTGTAACATAGAGCAAAGACTAGCATGGTCACAAAGGAGACCAGGGACATGGGGTTAAAGAAGATTTTGTTTTGTTTGGTAAATCTGCGAGTTTTGGGAAAGAGTCCATAAAAAGGGAGAAACTGCTGATGTTGGAGAAGCAGCCATGTATCTTTATTACTGTTGTTTTAATAAAGTACTCATTAGACATAAGTGAACGTCTTTTTCGATTTACTTCAGTTGTCTTCTGTTTTCTCTAATTATATCCTGTAGCCCAAGTATAATATTTCCTTCTACTCTTTGGTACCTGAGCAGAGTTTATCAGCTCCTTTTTGGTTTAAAACAGGGCTCCATGAATTGACCTGGGAACCTTAACATCATTGAAACATTGTTTCTATAGAGAAAAATGCTTTGAATTCTAGAAGGTCTTTGGAATTTGGCCTGTTTAGAAGTCAGAGTCAGAAATGACAGGGGAAAATTAGTTCTTTGAAAAGCGCCAAAGGGCATCTGCTCTCATGGAGTTGGTTGACCTACCTTCCATGTTTTCCCCTCCCTCTGTTGTTGGACCTCTTAGCCACACTGATTGTTATCTTGCATAGCATGAGGAAGCTCTGGCTAAATGTGAACCCCTAGCTACAAAGAATTCAGAGTGTTTGGTGTTGAAGATGTGATGCTTTTAACCACAGAAAGAGGACTGAGATATCTCCCCCACCCCACCCCCAAGCACATTGTCTTGTGCAATAAACTTGCCCTTGCAAAAATTTTCCTCTCTGAGAGAAAAAGCCAAGAGGCTTACAGCAACTCACTGAGCTCTCCTTAGCCACCCTTTTCCCTCTCTTTACCCGTTGCCTCTCTGGCCTGACCTCCTCCTAGGTTTCTCTTGTTTCACTGTTCTCTCTGCTCTAGCCACACCAGGTTCTGGGTTCTTGGAATGAAAGTGCAAGTTGTATCCTGCCTCAGGACCTTTGCACGGACCATTTCCTTTCTTGGAAGGCTCTCTACCCCCAGATAGTCACATAACCAACTTCCATACTTCATTCAGGTCTGTAGTAACAATCATCCCTCAGCAGGCCTTCCCTAACCAATCAAAGAAAAATTTCAGACAACCTTCCCTCCCTCTCCCCACCAATCATATCCTCTTCCCTTTATCAGTTCTTCTTCTTAGCATTTATCACTAATATACTATATAATTTACATTTAGTCTCATTTATTGTATAGTTTTACCACTAAAAGGTAAGTTCCATTAATATAGGGAATTTTTTGACTTTTTTTTTTTTTTACTGTTGTATCCTCAGCAGTTAGAACAGTGATCTGCATATACCAAGTGCTCAATAAATATCAGTTAGTTGAATGAATGACTAAATGAATGGATAGGAAGTCCTTAATTTATGTTGGTGGTTAATCTGGATTTTTACATATTATATTTGCCTAAAACAAGGACAAGGAACTAGTATAATAAACAGTGGGGATTTTTTTGTATGTGTATGTGTGTGTCTATCCATATCCGTATCTCTAGGTCTCCATGTATATAGTCACCATCCCATTCTACCCAAATTAACACAGAGGTCAGCCAGGGTCTCAAGTCATGTTCTAAAGATACATTCAGTTCCAGGGACAGTGCAGAAGGTACGGGGAACGGTTTAAAACATCTTCGTCAGACAGAGCTTGGATCCATTCTGACTTTTTGTCTCAATAAATCTGAGCCACACCGCCTTCCCAAATTCACCCTTCCCCCACGCCTTGGCCTCTGCCTCCCACTCCCCACTGCAGATGCTGGCAGCATTTTTTCAAGTGGGGGAGGGCCCTGAGGGTGAGATGTGAATGATTAACTTCAGTTGGGACTCCTTCAAGATTACAATCTCTGCTCCTGGACACGTTTGCCTTTACATTCACCTGGGAAGCCCCACTAGACCCTGTTTCCTCTCTGAGCTGACCTTTTATTCCCTCCCTCTTGGTTGGGGGAGGACTGGCTCTTCATTCCCCCTTTGAAAGGCTTGTGTTTGCTGAGCAAACTCTGACCACACAAGACCCTGCTTGGAGCCAGTTATTACTTCCTCCCCCACCCTACCCCCAGCACACACACACACACATACACACCCCTCTACGCCCCCATCCTTCTGGAGAGACAGCCCAAGCTGGGGGTGGGGGGAGCCTTTCTCAGAGAAAGTCTTTGAAAGTTGCCAGGAGCCAACTGGTAGGATTTTTGGAGAGGGAGTTGGGGTTTTGGAGAGTATCTTAATCCTTCTTCATTTTAAAATAAAAGCTTGTGGTTATAACATAATTTTGCTTTTGAATTTTCAAGAGTAAAACAGTTGTTCATTGTTCACAGCATCTATTTACATAGTTCCTTCTGAATTCCTTGATTACAGGTTTTAATAGGGATTAGTCGGTGCAACCCCTTCCCATCCCAGAACTGGGACTCTCTCCCATCCCACCTCCCCTCCCAGCCTTTGTACCGTAATGTTTAAAGTAGCGATGCGTAGAGTGAACATCTTTAAAAAAAAAAGTAGCATCAGGAGTTAATGTGTATTTTTATTGACCCTGTATCAAAATTGACATCACCGGAAACTATGTACGTCATTGTCCATTATACAGATAGGTATCTTTTCCCTTTCGGGTTCAGAAGTTATCTCTGTAGGCTAATCATTTCAATCAAATGCTTTGCTTTCAGTTGTCAACGGAATAAGCTAAGACATGTTCTCATCAGTGATTTTTTGTGTGTGTGTCATTGTTAATAGTAGCACTTTTGGCTTGAAAGAAAGGACTTTTCCCAACATTTTGGCACAGTAAACAGTCCATGAGGATTTAAAATATTTTTTCACATTTAGATTTTATTCCCCTTGACCCATTGTTGCAGATTCCCCTGGGACCTTCGTGAGGGCCCTCCTACTAGGTGCTTTACGGTAATGGTTTCAGAGTTTGGTGTCAGCTTTTGCTTGGCTGAAACTTTTCACAGCTGACTTGATACTAGCACTCAGGCCTGACCTCTCGCTCCTTCAGCACTTAAGGGGTTAATTTTGTTGGTGGATCAGATTTCTTTCCTGGGCTGGGGAAGAGTGATCCCAGTCTGACTGGTCCTTTAGTAGCAGAGTTGCAGGGTGCCTGGGATTCCCTGGCCCAACGTGGGCTGGCTTGGCTGACTGGCTGACGAGCTGCCACCGTGAGATTCTTTCGGCTTCTTTGTCCGCTTTCTCTAAGGACCACAATGTAGTGAAATGCTCTGGCCGGGAAACCTTACCAGGTAGGATGATTTCCTAAAATTTCTGGGGCCTGGGGCGGGGTGTGCTGCGTGTCCTGCCTTGTCGTTCCCTGAATGGTATTGGAAAGCCAGCAGAGCAGCTAGTGGTGCTGCTGCCAGAATCCCCCGTGTGCTGTGTGGTGGGGGAGCCGCTGGTCAGGAGTTCAGCATCCTTCACCCTGCCACCCCCAGCTCCTTTCACTCTAAACTCGGTAGCTCTGGAAGAAGCCGGAGCATTACCCAAATGTCCTTGGTCCACCTACATTTGGGTAATGTCAGTCTTTTCCAGACTCTCTTACCAAATTAGGCTGTAGAGCCTGAAAGACTGGGTATTGATCACCCAGCTGTCTTAGATCCTTATTCCAGGCTTTTGGGGGAAGACCTTTCAGTTTGGGGGGAAGGAAAGAGCTGGAGAGAGGCAGTGTGGGCCCCGGCAAGGGCTGCTAGTGGTTTGAAGGGCCCTGATGAAAATACCTTGCAGTTGGAGGTTTTGTTTGGAATCTAAGAAGCCGGGTGAACTTGCGGTTGTGTTTACTAATACTGCAAATTACTGGGTGGATTTTTTTTTTCTGGAAACTGGGCTCTAGGAGAGATAGCATGGGAGATTTAAGTATGAGTACTTTTCTTGTTAACTAGGGCTGCTATAAAGCTGCCCAAAGAGAAACATTTCTATTTTTAAGCCAGACAAGGGGAAGAGAAAACAATGTTCATTATCACCTACTGCTAACCAAGCATCTAACAGACATTGTCTCATTTCATGTTCTTTGCAAAGCCAGCAATATTATTATCCTGAATTTGGAGGTGAGGCAATGGGAACTAAGAGAGGTTAAATAACTTGCTCAAGGTCACACAGCTCGCAAGAAGCAAACCCGGGGGCGCCTGGGTGGCACAGCGGTTAAGCGTCTGCCTTCGGCTCAGGGCGTGATCCCGGCGTTATGGGATCGAGCCCCACGTCAGGCTCCTCTGCTATGAGCCTGCTTCTTCCTCTCCCACTCCCCCTGCTTGTGTTCCCTCTCTCCCGGGCTGTCTCTGTCTCTGTCAAATAAATAAATAAAATCTTAAAAAAAAAAGAAAAAAAGAAGCAAACCCAGCATGGGAACCTAGGTTTACCCACCACTCTGCCTTCCTTGTTGGGCTTGGCAGATGGCTCAGAATGGCTTTATCTACAAGTTTAAACGTGGGTTCAGCTGGAAGAAGGGCACGTTTTGTGGCAGAGGACTCAACGAAGTGCACAGGATACTGGCAAGCATGGCCTTCCCTGGCTTTTCAGATTCTGCTTATTTCTGAGAGGGCGGGGGTGGTCTCTTAAGCAGCAGCTCTGCTTTGGAGCAGGACCTACCTGGGAGTTCTCTGATCTTTTTGAGGCTTCCGGGCTGGTGGATGGATCTGTGACTGGATTTATGCTTGTACCTGGTTCAGCGGCTGGGGGGGGGGGCAGGAGCCCAAGTGGAAGTCAAATCTGGGACAGCTGGTGGCCTTGGAGCTGGCCTTGGGTTGCTGGGACTGTGCCCTGGAACTCGGGCTGCCTCCTGGGAGCCTGGATTTATTGAGTCCTGGAGGGAGAGGTTGTACACCCAGCATGTTAATGCTGACCCAAGCTTGGCGCTAGCTGCTCACATGTGTGCTGGGGCTGGCTAATTAGCTAAGGCTGAACTGCTTTTGGGTTGCAAAGCTGAATTTGAGTGATCGTTTCTGGTTTTGTGGGGTGTTTTGTTTTTAGCTCATTCATATTTTCAGTAATCTCTGTACCCAGTGTGGGGCTCGAACTCATGACCCTGAGATCAATAGTCGCATGCTTTTCTGACTGAACCAGCCAGGTGCCCCAAGTAGTTTTTCTTGACCTGAGTTCTCGTCCCTTCCCCATTGCCCCAGAATGGGTAGGTTTTAAGGGCTGGCCCCTGACAAATTGCAAAATGAAGCTGGATTGATTTTGGGGGACAGTCCTCTCTCTCAGCTGCCCCAAGTCCACTGTAGTTCTGTTTTGTGCTTTCAGGTTCCCAGACCTCTAAGATGTATCGGGAACTGAGTGTGTGTGTGTGTGTGTGTGTGTGTGTGTGTGTGTGTGTGTGTGTGTGTGTGTATGTGTGTGTGGTGGGCTAGGTAATGGGAATGGTGGGATTCTGCATCCCCCCTCCACCTACCCTAGACCTAAGGCAGCCAGCCAATGCCCTGTCTGGAATTTGCCCCTTCCTCCCTTTCTTTACCTACTTGGAGATGTTTTAGGAATAATTTGATTGCATTAAAAAGTGTCTTGGGCTCTTAGGATAACGTGGGAGTTGTAATTTCTTATATGACTGGGATCTACTTTAAAGTATCCTTTCTGGGGCGCCTGGGTGACTCAGTCGGTTAAGCGGTTAAGCCTCTGCCTTCTGCTCAGGTCATGATCCCAGGGTCCTGGGATCAAACCCCACATCGGGCTCCCTGCTCAGCGGGGAGTCTGTTTCTCTCTCTCCTTCTGCCCCTCGTACCCTCCTCCCTCTGTCTCAAATAAATAAAATCTTTTTTTTTAAAAAAGCATCCTTCCTTCTGCTCTTAGGTTGGATTAATGTGGTTAGGAAGAGCTCAAGTTTTAGAATCGGGCCGGTCTGGGTTCCAGTCCAGCTCCATTTATTAGCTCTGGCACCTGGGGCAGACTGCCTAGCGTCTGGAAGCCTCAGTTTCCACCGTCTATGTAAAGGGCACATTAGTAGCTTGTGCTTTGTAGGGTAAGAGAGAGGAGTGTGTGGAATAACGTGTGCTCAGTACCCACCTCGGTGCCTGGATGCCACTCTTAGAGTTGTCGCCTTGTCTAAGTGTCTGCCGTGGTTTGCCATAGCTGCATCTGATGTGCTGAATTCTGTTCATGTTCAGGGTACACATACCTTTTGGTAAAGAGAACACCGGGATGGGTTTGTGGAGGTCTTTTGGCCAAAGCTGACCGGCAGGGCCCGAGCGGCAGCAGCCCTGTCTGGAGGAACCTTGGAGGAGCGAGGGCTTTGTGTATCGAGGTCAGCAGACATGCTGGTGCCTCTTGTCACAATGAGGCCATGAGGCTTCCCTCTGGGCTTTCCAGCCCGACCAAGCCCCTGGAGCCAAAGGGAGGAATTTCACGCTTACTCAGGGGACCACCTACTTGTTAAAGGAATGAGTTACTGAAACGGGACAAAGGTGCTTTGGGGTGAAACTCAACCCCTGGCATTCTGAATGCTGCTAAATCCCCTTGGAGCCCTCTTTATGGGGCTCTTGTTTCCCTCTCTCTCCACCCCAAATGATTGGCCTTGCACCTGGCACCGTCTATAGAAGCTGCTTCCCCCCTGGGACGCTGTGGCAGCGAGAGGCAGCAAGTCCTAGCCCTGGAACTTGATCGTCTGTTTCGTGGGCCTGTGTCTCCTTCCTGCCGCTCTCTCCGGCTCCCCGGCTTCTGTCCTGCAGCTGACAGGAGCTGGTTATCTCCTGAGTGCCTGCAGGTCTGGTTTGGCCCCCACTAGAGGCCCCTGAGGCCTGGTGTTAGCACCGTATCACACAAGAGGAAGCCTGGCTCTCCAGGGGAGTGGGGGTGGGGTGGGGGGAGGTGCTCTGACCAAGTCAATAGTAGAGCCAAGGTTCAAATAAATCTATTTTACTTTTCTCTCCAGGGTTGTGCCTCCTGCCTCCCTCTGGAGCCTCCAGGGCTTGGTGGTCCCCTGGCCCACCGCTAGAGGAGACTAAATTCACTGGGATTTGTGTCTGTCCTTCCTTTCATTCAAACTCAAGCTCTGGGCCATTTTGCACACCATGGAGGCTGGTCTCAGAGGGTGACATCTAGAGAGAGGAGGCTTGCTTATGGCTTCTTTCGAGTAACTGTGTGTGGGAAACATTGAAGCCCTCAGAGTACACATGATGTGCATGGAGTAGAGGGTGTCAGATGAATACAGAAGGTGGTTGCACACTCTAGGGTCTGTGTTTGAATCCCAGCTTCAGCACATCTTAGTTCTGTCGACCTTTGGGCCTGTCTTTCCAAGCCTCAGTTGTCTCACCTCTAAAATGGGTATCATGTTAGTACCTATCTCATGGTACCCAGAGAAAATGTAAGTAACAGGGCCTGGCACATACGTAAGCCATCAGCAAGTGATTTGTATCATGGAGTTGTGAGGATTAACTGAAATAATGCATGTAATTAGCATGAGGTCTGGCACAACTTTGAACTTCATTTAAAGCTGGCTGTTCTCTTATTACCATTCCCAGATAGACAATGAAAGGTGGGGTTCTGCCGGAGTGCTGTTGCGTTCTTTGAAGGTGGATTTTCTTAATAGGCCCCAGCAGTGGCTGGAGGAGGTGATGCTCTGGAGAATACCTCCTGGGAGGGAAATAGTTAACATACCTGTCTGGTGGGAAATGAAGGTAGCCAAACCCTTTCCTTTCCCCAGGGGTTACTGCTAAGCCTACAGTTGGGCTTGCTCACTCATCCACACCAAAGGATTTCATTCCGCTTGGGCCCTGGGGTTTCACGGGAACAATTGCCTTGAACAATAGCCAGAAAACGAGTTCCACCAGTCTGGTCTTTTGCAACTGAATACAGCTGTCTGGCGGGGGGCACAGGGCCGTGAAAATGAGCTTTGCTGTGATTCTGGGGCAGAACTGGGGAAGTAAGCAGGTAAGCCCTGGGCACAGCCCTTGGTGGCACTATAGCTTGCATTCAGCCCCCAGGAGAGAGGCAGAGAGTGGGGCAGGGACCGGCCCAGACTGCTCCTGAGGATGTGAAGGGTCTTCTGGAAGTGGACCAGCCTTTGGGGCTTGGGGGTAGGGTGTTAGGAGCTGCTCTGCTGCTTGTGAAGACTGCTTTTGAGAACCATAGTTACAGTGCTAAGTCTGCTACTCTCCTGTGGTTTATCTGTGAGCAGAGAACTAATATGTATCTGCGACGTGATTGATTTTTTTTTTTTTTTACAACATTGGTTAGCATGTCTTTCCCTTGAGTAAACAAC
Organism: Ursus maritimus; assembly: GCF_017311325.1. NCBI lineage: Eukaryota > Metazoa > Chordata > Mammalia > Carnivora > Ursidae > Ursus > Ursus maritimus. Next base: position 8,258,358 of record NW_024424786.1, read on the forward strand.
ATTATCTCAGAGGGAGTCCGTTTGAAGAATGACCCTCTGGACCCTTCAGTAACTCCTTGGAGTTGGGAGTCTTTTGCTGAAATCCAAAATTCCTCACGCATGGGTGTGTAAATCCTAGTGGAAAAATCTGCTTAATCATCCCTCTAACCTTGGGATTCCGTTTTGCTTTTTTGCTTCATGGGAGATGAGGTTATAAATATGAAATCCCATTAATTCAGGACCATTACAAATTCTTGCTGCATTTTGGGTACTCCCTGGAAGAGCTTGATATTAAAAATGTGTCCAGATGAGAGGTAGTTTTTCGGGGAGGGTACACTGGTGAAGGCAGGTTTCTCTCGTTGGTTCTGTGGAATGCGCACTCCCCACAAGGAGGAAAACAGGGCGTATGAGCAGCTAAAATAATTTATGATGCTTTCACCTGCGTTCTTCACAGCAGATAGCTGGTGCGTGTTTGGCTGTTCAAAGTGTGCTTTAAGCCTTCTGAGTGGCATTTGAATTCCTGACACAGTGATGTCAGCACGTCTTGCAAGACTGAAATAGGATCCTCCTGGCTTTACGGGTCTTTGATTTTTGAGTGGATTTTCTGGTCACTTTTGGAGAATCTTTTCACATCTGTCTTTCAAGAGGTAGTAGACTGGGGCACCTGGGTGGCTCAGTCGGTTAAGCATCTGCCTTCGGCTCAGGTCATGATCCCGGGGTCCTGGGATCGAGCCCCACATGGGGTTCCCTGCTCTGTGGAGAGCCTGCTTCTCCCTCTGCCTGCTGCTCCCCTCTGCTTGTGTGTGCACGCTCGCTCTCTCTCCTCTCCCCCGCCCCCACTCTCTCTGTCAAATAAATAAATCTTTTAAAAAAATAGACGTAGTAAACAGTCAAGGCCATGGTTTTGGTCAAAATGCTGTGTCTGTCGAAATGAGGTCTCTTCTTGATGCACTTGGCTGCTGTCAGCTGGTGAAGATTCTTTTGTGATCGCGCAGGCTAGCAGACACATTTCCAAGCTGATCTATATGTGCTCGGTTTTGGATGAGCTAAGAAGGTTGCATGGAGCCTGGTTTGAATCCCACCGTTCTGATGACCTCTGGGCCTTAAGCCTCTGTTTCATCCAGTGGAAAATGGGAGTAGAGTAATACATGTAACGTGCCTAGTACAGTACCTGGCTTTTGGTAAACACCTTCAGTGGTGGCTATAAATATTAGGTAAGATTGCATTCTATTCCTTTGTGAATAAATAGTGTGGTCTAATGCAAACTCTGTATTGTGACTTGGATTGTTACCCCCATAGGAGGGTTTGCAAACTCAAATTGCAGGGCCAACCAGGTGAGTGAAGAGGTTTAGGTGGGGATTGTGTGAAATGGGAAAGCATGTCTCTGTCTAGAAAGGGCAGCTACTACTCAGGGCTAGCTAATTGTCTCCTGTGTATAAGATGTTGGCACCTATTCCAAGTATTGACAAGATTGTGTGGGCTTAAAAAAATATTCTGAGGGAAACCGGGGATGTACTGTATGGTGACTAACATAATATAATTAAAAATTATTATTAAAAAAAAATATTCTGAGGGGTGAAATTAGCAATGAAGAAACCCAAAGACTACACAAAGTACAGTTATCTGTTGGGCAGTTTTTGCTGAATGGGAGGAGATGCTCTGAGACCGGTAGGGATCTTCCATGTGCCCATTTGCGTCTGTACCAACTTTTCCCTGAGCTTAAACTCCTGGGATATCAGTTAGAAAGCAACCGCTGGGATGGATGCATCCAGCTCCCTTATTCTACGGAAGTCTGGGACCTAGAGAGAAAATGAGGTGTCCAGACTCTAACAGGGAGTAGTTCTGGGGAGAGCTGGGGTCAGGGCCTGGTTCTCCTGGCCCCTTGCCTTTGCCACTTCCATGCCTCGAGAGAGACTGTGGCACAGCAGAGAGCATTGATGGGCCTGGGATCTGGCACACTGCAGACTATCGCTATTAGCTGTGCGGGCACCTGGCTGGTAGCTTGAGGAGGTATCAAAGGCTGTAGAAACGTCTGGAACCCATACAGTTCCTACATGGTGCAGTTTCTCTTTGCCCATCTCTCTCTGTTACGTTTTCATTTGTGTCTGGGCTCTGTGTGTCTTGTGTCTGTCACATCCCCTGGCCTTGCTGTCGAGGGTGGGGACAGCTGGGGGTCATCACTGTATTCGTACTGCCTTGCACGATGCCTGACACATAGAGGGCGCTGACAGACCGGGTAAGATGAACAAATGAATCCTCCAAGGTCTCTGGCTCAGGATCCCAAAATAGTGAGTTTAAGAGTCTTCAAGAACAATGGCAGACACTTGAGGAGTTCCTTGACCCCCCCCCATTGGCTACGATTGGGTGAAGGTTGTTTTCCTATCTAATCACTTGCCACCCCTGTTGTGCTGTTGTATGACTGTGCTGATGGGGGGCATTTCATTCGCTAGAGAAAAAGGTGCCTGCCTGATCTGGCTGGGAAGCAGTGTGTTTGCATTGATGGTTCCGAGGAATCAGTGGAAGCATCTTCTTGCCATTTCTCTGGCTGTCTCTGCCAAAGAATTTATAGGGCATAAACATGATATGCTGTCTTGAAAAAAAAAAAAAAAAAGTCAGGGAAATCAGCCAAGCTCTGTATCCCACGTTCCTCTGAATTTCCTATAATACAGCCCTTGAGGCAGGAGGTGGGCCTGGGGTTCTGCTCTGCTCTGCTCATCTCCCCAGGATGTCAACACAGTGTTTCCACTGAGATTTGGGGCACAGTTTTGGAGTAGCTTTGGAAGTCTTGCAATGTGGAGCAAAGGTGAACTGGAATGGGGAAAACTAGTAAAGAGAAGAGGTATGCTCTCGAGTTCGTTTATTCTTCTGGTCATTCATATAAAAATCATTCATTCATTGACAAAACGAAATCTACCTTAACGGTTTTCTGAATGTCTAAGGAGTGCTTTGTGCCCAAAAAGAACGTCTTAGGTTTTACTCTTCTAGTTTATTCAAGCTTTGATTTTTAAACCTAGGTTTTCTTATAAATCTCACCTATAAATCAAGTGTTTTCGTATAAATTAAGGTGATGTCCACTTGTTATTTGGTTAGTACTTGGTTGATTTAGATTGAACAAATTGAATTTTGACAATTAGTACTGTTTGGAAACTTGGATAATTAAGTTTCCTTAAATAGTTTAGATCGTATTCGTAAGTTAACATGCCTGGTTTCCTCAAGTTCTTCAAACATCAGACGGAGTGGAGTTAACCACGCCTAACAAGCAAAATCTTTCTAAGCACTTAACTCTTGCAAATCAAATAAACTAAAGTTAAAATGTCATAAATTAAGTTTTCTTAAACACTGTAATTCTTTTTTGCAGGCCGACTCCCAATCCTTAAACCTTTCATCTTAAAAATCTCAAATCAGAAATGAGGACTCATTTAAAATGGAAATCAGAGGACTGTTTTTATTTACATTCTTGAATATGCCCCATATTCTTTTAAGTATTATAAATATACAGAGATTATCCCAGTGATCACGAAGATTTCATCCTGTACTTAAGTATTCATATTATGATTTACTCCCTCAGCAACCCTCCTCTTTTTAAACCTTCCCAAGGATTTAAAGTCATTTGCTCCCAACGAAGGGGAATACGTTTGTCATCTCCATTGGGCTCTGAACCGTTGTAGGGGCTCAAGAGCAAGGCGCAGGGATGGTCACATTGTTTCCAGAACGATCGTTCTAGAGCCATAGCTGAATACACTGTAGTTCTTTCTGCTGTGTTGCCTGGGTCCCTTGAGCCTCTTAGCTGGACTCTCGTTTCACCACACAGCAAACACAGATCCTCTGTGTTCTTTCACATTTCTGTTGTAATCCATCTCTGTAACCCCTTTCAACATTGCTCACCAGGACCTGGGTCAGTGGACTTTGGGACCCTGGGTGCTGGTTGTACCTAAATTGCCTTTGCCACTTGATGGGATGCAACTAATGTTCTTCCTGCCTGAATGAATTCTGCATGCTTTCTACATTTTTCCCGTCTGACTCTTCAGCCACACGTCTGGAGTCACTTTACAAACAAATGGCCATTCCCCAGTCAGTAGCACGAGTATACCAAGTGACAGAAACCAAAGCAAACTAGTTTTGAGCAAAAGAAAGGAATTTATTAATTCTCGCTTTCAGCCTCCTAGGGGGTGCTTGCTTCTGACTCCGCAGGTGTCAGGTATGGCTGGATAGAGGTGCTCACGGGATGTCCTTCGTCTCGACTCTGCTTCCGTCGGTGCTAGCTGCCTTCTTGGGCAGGCGCGGACAGAGTGGCCCCTGGAGGTTCAAACCCCACCTGCATCTCTTCCACAGCTGCACTTCCTCCTTCTCGGCATCTCCTGTGTGGTCACGCGGTTTGGGGGAGTGCTATCTTAGGCCAAGTTAAAGAGATCATTCCAGCACTTGACAGCTGTTCAGAAGTTTATGGACAGCGTGAATATCTAAGAGGGGCACGGAAGAGCCAGCATCTAGCCCACGGTCTCTTGTTAGGGCACCGTGGTTATCACAGGGCAGCTCCTGCAAGTACTTGGAACTCACTGACTCTGAACTTGGTGGCTCATGATCCCTTACACTCTGGATTTCGGGGAAAGGACAAGTTTGAAATCACTGATTTTTACATCCAAACAGACTTGCCAGTATCCCAAAAGATCCAGAAGGGAGGGGGACATGGCTGGTTCTCCATATGCAGTGACGGCTGGTTTCTGGCACAAAGACAGCTGTTGCTCAGCCCAGGCTGCACTCGGTTGTCACCGTGCCCTCGTCCTCATCCCTGGGGTCCCCACGCCCACCTTCCATGGCAGCCGTCACTGGCTTCTCCCCGCCTGGGCTGGCTCGGTCAGGGTGGCCCCAAGATGCTCCGGGCACCGATGTGGGAAGCACCGTGTGTAACGTGTACCGTGCACACGCCCCTCCAGAATAACAGCTTGCTGTTGAAAGGCCATACGGGAGGAGCGGGTACAACTTCAAAGCAAAAACTCCGGGGCTTGGATTCATGGGCATCTGTTACGAACTTCCCGCCTTCCCCCGCCAGCCACACTCCTCTCTTCAATCCTCTTTCTTCTTCACTGGATTAGAGGAAACTTTAGATATATTAAATTGCTAACCCCAGAGAGCAGATGCAATTAAAGACTCCTGTGACTTTTTTTTTTCTTTCTTTCTTTTATGATAATCGTGAGAGCCGATTTGGGTCCTTTCTCGTCTGTTAGGTCACGTTTTCTCCAGCAGAGCTTTACATGGTTGCCAGCCTAGTGGTATCATCCCTGTGTCCCCCATAAAGAAACTGAGGCATAGGAGCTGTGACTTGTCCAAGAATGAGCTGGGGGGAGGAGGCTGAGCTCAGAGTCCGCAGCTGGTGGTAACTTTTTGTCAGAGCTTGTCCTGTCGTTCCTCTCTGCGTAGGAGTTCAGCCCAGAGGACTTTGATAAGCATGGACTATGGGCCTGCGGGGAGAGGGGACATGGCTCACAGAGGGCTGAGGTGGACATTCCTGCAGCATTGCCCTGCAGGGGAAGCGGGAGTGTGGAGATTGTCTTTGAATGAGGCCCTCCAAGCCTCAGCTTCCTCCTGAGAAAGTGAGCCATGTCACCTTCCGACAGTTGACATAATGGAAAGCCGTCTGGCCTCACAATATAGAAGGTGGCTCTGGAGTCAGAAAGGCTGGATCCAGGTCCTGTTCCGTCTTTTACTGGCTGTCTGGTCTCGTGCAACCTTGCCTGCCTGCCTTCCTTTCTTTTCTTTCCTTTCTTCTCTCTAAAGATTTTATTTTAGAGAGAGAGTGCCCGTGAAGGGGGAGAGGAGCAGATGGGGAGAGAGGGATGGGGAGAGACTCTCAAGCAGTCTCAGTGCTGAGTGTGGAGCCCCACCCCTGGGCTCCGTCTCATAACCCCCGAGATCACGATCTGAGCCGAACCCAAGAGTTGGATGTCCAATCAACTGAGCCACCCAGATGCCCCAGCTTTCTTACCTTTCTAAGCCTCAGTGTCTCCATCTGTGCAATAGGAAAACAGGAATAATTACCTTTTTCCACTAGATGAAGTAGATCAGGTTACATTATATTGGAAGCTTACTTCGGACCAGGGGATGGGTTAAAAGTCTTGGTCGCGGTGGGAGACGATGAGGAGAAAGAAGAGCCATTGCTTGGAGATTTGACTTGAGCGGTAGGGGTGGCCTCCGTGGATTTGTGGGTTGGGAAAGGAACTCTATTTTAGATGTATCCTGGGATGCTGTTAGAGTTAGAGATGCTAATAGAATTGACGGGTTTCTGCTGACATCTGAGGCTTTCCCTCCCTTGGCATTTCACTCCGGCCGTGGAGTCCAGAGGATTCCTAGAGCAGCTCATCTTTGCACTCTGACCTCAGGGAGAGTGCCGCTCTTGACTCTCTCTCCATTGCTTCTGGCAATCGTCCCCAAGCCCACCGCTCTTCCGCTGCCATTAGGTCTGGAAAGTAGCCATTGGCTTCTGCAGAGTCCCCAAGATGCATTTGAGGATGGGTAGGAGGTAGGTAGGGTCTTCAGCCCCCTCTGCTCAGGAAAGCACCCTCCATGTGGGGGAAGGTCCGTCTCAGCCACTTCACCCAGCTGGCAATCCAGAACAGCAAGGAGAGACAGTGCCCTTGAGATGAGTCATGTTAGAGGCAAAAGAGCTTCATCTGGGGCTTTGTGACACAGGGCGCCTTCGGGGATGGTATGCGCTTGTCCGTATGGTTGGCCTGCGCTGACCCGGCATGAGGTTTTGGTGCTCAGGATGTGTTTGTCTCGGCAGCTGGGATGACAGCAGCTCGGTCAGCAGCGGGATCAGCGACACCATAGACAACCTCAGCACCGATGACATCAACACCAGCTCCTCCATCAGTTCCTACGCCAACACACCTGCCTCCTCTCGCAAAAACCTGGATGTGCAGGTAAGCAACAGGCTCCTCCAGCAGCTCCTGCCGGCAGGGAGCCTCAGGCTTGTGGACCAGGGGGGCCGTTTGGGGTGAGCAGCGTCCCCAAGTCCATACGATGAGGCCTGATCACCTGCTCACTGCCTGTGCTCTCATCTCACTAGCCCTGGCCTCTACCTGCAGGGAAAGGAGGGGTCAGGCAATGGGGCACTGGAAACAGGAATGGGGAGGCCTCACCGTTGTCTGCGAAGGTCTTGATAAAACCATATTTCCTTCCTGGACCTTTGTTTCTGAATTTGTTTTTTGTTGGTTTGTTTTGTTTTGTTTTTTTAAAGAGGATGCTGGACTCAGTTGGTCATTTTTAGCCTGGAGCGTGTGTCCCCGCCTAGCCACAGCGGACCACCGCTGTCCAGGCACATGCTGCTGTCTCCAGAGTGATGGGGCGGGAACAAACATTGACAGCCTTGGGCTGGAAGACCAGTATGTCCTCACCAGAGGTTGGGAACTGTTGGTCTAAAGGTCACATCCTCGTGCTGACATTTGTCCGTTGGCTTATGGCATCACTCTTCTTCTAACCCAGGTTATTCCATGTCAAATTTTAAAAATTGCATTATTTCACATAAAAAGGAGATTCTGGTTTCTCTTAAAGATCAGAATATATTGCTTTCTTGAGCCTATATTCTCCACATGGCAACAATCAACAGGTGTCCAAGTGTCTGCCCCTTCAGACAGGGAGCCGTTGTCCCAGCGTGCCCCAGCTGCTGCTGGCCGGCTGGCCCCATCAGTACACCTGCCAGACCCCAAGGTGCTGGAGTTTTCAACCCCTACTTGAAAACTCTGAGACTGTGTGTCTCGGATGATGTGCTCCCCTCTGTTTGCTTCCAAAGTGGTGTCATGTGGGTGCTTTCACTCACCCTCACAGCGCTCCTTCGTGGGCAGAGGGGTTGGTTCTAGCAAACCCATTTTACTAGGAGAAAAGTGAGGTACCATCCTCATATAGCCAGTCCCCAAGTTGGGACTGACCGGCGCAAGCACTGGTCAGCCGTGGTGGCGCTGGCTTACGTGGCCCGGGATCTTTTTCATGACGTGTCCTTCCCACCAGTGGGGGCCACTGCCTCCAGTGAAGCCACGCGAAGGTCCGATTGGGACACAGTCTCCCACAGGGGCCTGGGGGAGGGCAGAATTGACACCGCCCCTTCCTTTACTCTCTTCCACACGCACTTCCTTTCTCAGTTTTCTCTGCGAGACAGGAGCTTCTTTGGAAATTTCTGTGCTTTCGAAGGTATCTTTTTTTTTTTTTTTTTTTTTTTTGAGGATAGGGCTAAATAAAGAACGCATCAGAGTGTGGGAGTGCTCGTGTCCCACAGAAATGTGGACATTGACTGCCTGATGAAATACATTGTGCGTCGCCTCTGGGATTGCCTGTCACTTCTTGAATTTGCATTTTCTCCAGAATTTCCAATTACTGTTGAGTGAGAGTTGAATTTTGGTGGTGGTGGTGGTGAAGAAAAAACACGACCCAAATGAAGGAAGCACACGATGTTGGGGGTGCTGATAATATTCTATATCTTTTTTTTTTTTTTAAGATTTTATTTATTTAACAGAGAGAGACACAGCGAGAGAGGGAACACAAGCAGGGGGAGTGGGAGAGGAAGCAGCAGGCTCCCAGTGGAGCAGGGAGCCCGATGCGGGGTTGATCCCAGGACCCTGGGATCACGCCCTGAGCCGAAGGCAGACGCTTAACGACTGAGCCACCCAGGTGCCCTGGTAATATTCTCTATCTTGATCTGAGTGCTAGTTATATGAGTAGGTTAATTTTACCAAACGTATTTGGGCTATGTGCTTAACATTGTGCATGTCGTATAGGAATGCTGTACCTCATTTTAAAGGGTGATTTAAAAAAACACGCACACGCACACCTAGCCACACTGCCTGAGTGATCCCTGATCAGTGACTAGACACAGGTTACAAACACAGCCAGCCTGTGTCCCTGCCACCTGCCCCCTGCCAAATTTTTTCCTTTCCTCGTGGACACTAATTTTTCTTCTTTTTCTGAGAGTCTTTCTAATTTCAGGGTAATAATAACAACCAAGGTTTTAGACTCTCTTTAGATATTGAGGTGGGGAACCCAGAGAGGAGAGAGACCAACAGACAGACAGGTTTGTTGGGTGGGGGGGCTGTGGAGAGAGAGGGAGAAAGAGGGTGGGGGAGGGAGGGAGAGATGAGTAAGTCACTACGTTTCTCTTTTTCTTTTGAGGTGGGAAGAGTCTTGCTTTTAAGATGCAGGTTGAGCCAACAAAACACAGTTAGAAGAATCTCTTGTCTTTGTTTCTCTCCCACAAAGGTGGAATCGGCATCAGTTTTCCACATTGATACAGAGTAAGCATCTGGCATTTACGAATGATTTTCTGTCTGATGGACTTAGATTTGGTTAAGGCCAGGGCCCCCTCCTCTTTGACCAGCTTTTTGCTTTCATCTAGAAAAGGTCACATCAGAAAAGGTTCAAGAATACTACACGAACAGGTCTTTTGATCAGGTTCAGAAGGTTATAATGTCAAGGGATGGAAGGGGTTTGATAGTCATTGGGTTGGGTTTTTGTCGTCGTCGTTGTTTTGTTTGTTTGATTTTGCTATAAAACTACCTGAGTTTAAAATACTTAAATAAAAACTAAGCCAGTAGGTCTTGGGATAAAATAAATGCAGACTTGCACCCAGAGTTACTAAGATTCGCGGAGAGGTGGTTTCCCCGCAGCCCTTTGTTCCTGTCTGGGGAGCATCTCCGAATCTTTGAATGAGCGGCAAGGGCAGCCTCGCCCCTCCCCCCCTTGTCCGGCTCTGAGCAAAGCTAAGGGCCACGACTCCGCTCAGAGCAGCACTCGGCAGCAGGAACACATGTGCTGTCATCATCCCCCAGGGCTCTGCTGGGTTTCTGTCACAGGCTGCATTCCATGATCGAAGGGGGAGCGCGCGATGTCCCCGGGCGATGCCGGGAGAGGCAGGGTGAGGCGGGGAGAGGCAGGAGGAGGCAGCCCAGCCTGTCCGCGGGGCAGGCCGGCTGAGGACAGGTTGCCCAGCCAGGTGTGCACCTGGGAAGAGCTTCTGAGGACCGGCTGAAAGGAAATGCATCCGAGGAACAGGGAAGTTGGGGTCCAGCAGCGTGGCTGGCGGAGCAGATCACAGAGGAGCTGGCCTTCAGAGATGAGAGCCCCCTTTGTCTGAGAGTGACTGTTCCCCTCAAGGATGGTCCGGGGTACCAGGGGTGCCCCACGTGGGACGCACATGGCCAGGCGTCCAGCCCCAGGCCTCCGATCCCTGCGCCCCAGCGGGGCGGAGAGCCTCCTGGCTTGAGGCCTGGCAGCCTCCTGACGGAGTCCTCCGTGATGACCGGTGAGTCCGGCTGGGCGGCCCCACCGGGTGCGGGGTCAGCGAGGAGGGTTCAGCGCCTGGCTCTGCGGCATCCTCGGAGAAGCCCATCAGCTTCCTCAAGGCTCTGCCTCCTGGTCCGTAAAATCACAGGAATTAGACTTGTCTCGAAGGAGGAGCGCGATAGTAACGTGGAAATACTTTATCCGAACATGCTGTCGCGATATCTCATTCTTGGTTGGTGCTCAGAAGTTTCTTTTCTTTTCCTTCTTTCCGTCCTTCCTCTGGGTTAGCGGTCCCTCTGCCTCCTTCCCTCCCTCCATTCATGTCAGTAACCAAAGTCTGACTGTGTTCTTAATACATTTTGCAGCATTTTATTTTTAGGACCCTGTGTTGGTGGCAGAAGACTTGTAACCAACACACCTCTCTCCCCCACGTAATCATCTTTCCATTCACGTCCTTGGTCGTTCAGTATTTCCTCCCAGTCTGTGGAAGTTTCCATTCCAGGTGCTGAGGTACAAAGAAGCATGTATCAAAATTCCTTTCCTTTTCCCCGCCTGTGAAGTTTTTATTATACAAGGGGAGGAAGATAATTCCATGTGAGTTTAATTTTTGCTACTCAAGGAGATAAAATTCTGAATTCTGTGGCAACAATTCCTGTCCTGTGCGAGGCCTCAAGTGAGCCTGGAGCTCTCTGGCTGCTGGTCTGGATACAGGGATAGGGTTTGGCTGGGGGCGGGGAGGGATGACCCTTCTGCCCACCTGCTAGGTGCTGCTGCTTGTGACTGTAGGCAAGTCACTTTCCTTCTCCCCCCCTGTACTTTCCTGGTCTGTAAAATGCGGATAATAGTACAAGCTCAGAGGATTAGATGAGCTAATAATGTAGGCAGAAGGACAAGGTGCCGACCTAGTGAGTGAAGTGGCAGGTGAGAATGCTGATGCTGATAATTACTTCTGGGATGACTGCAGTTGAAGCTCGAGCCAGTTCAGCATCTCGACCTGCAGGGGTTGTAGGCATGAGGAGGGCAGTGTCCTGGCTTCCAGAGGCTTGTGGCCCAAGAGCAGGGAAGATGAGTACCTTGTTCTCTCTCATGCAAGACAAAAATGGAATAAAGACAACCAAGTGCTGGGGGTTTTCAGAGGTACGAAAGTTGGTGACAAAGGAGCCACTCTGTGAGTTCCTCCACACTGAGTCCATTGAGTCCACTGTCTATTCTCTAAGACTCCTGTCTGTTGCATCTCCATTTTATACACGGATCATGACCTCAGAGGAGGTAAGCCACTCCCTCTAAAGGAGGGAGCACCCAGTACATGAACTCAAGCTCCAAGCCCGTGTTCTCCCCGCACATCAGGCCACGTGGCCCACCTTGGTTTCACCCTCTCACTCTCAGAAGATTGACCTCCCTTCTGTGGTCCCAGAGCAACCTGGGCCCTCCTAAATTTCAGGCCTTCTCCCCACCAATGTTTGGTGGCTTCTCTACCTTCCCTCAGGGATGTTGAATGAGTAAGTGGACTTCCAGGTAGGGACAATAGGAAAATCTTCCCAAGATTAGGTGCCATTTGAAATGAGAACAACCGATGAAGGCATGGAGAGCCAAGGGAAGATACAGCTCTTTCTACATGCCCAGGCAGCTGTCCTGCTACCCTTAACTTGTTAGCTCTGGGAACAGAGAGGCTGGGACTTTTTCATCTTTTGATGCCGAGTGGTGCCTCCACATGATCCGGCGCATAGCTCAGGAAGGTTTTTCTAAGGAATTGTGAACTTAAAACCAGTAGAGGGTCCCAGGCCTGCTATGCAGAGTAGAGCTGGGAAGGTTACTGCCCTGGGCCAAGTTGGGACTGTGATGGTTAGATGTTTGCTCTTTCTAGAGGGGGTATCCAAGTCGTAGTCCTGGGCCAAGTACGGTCTCTCTGCCACTGGGTAAATCAGAGTTCTGGGGGTCGTACCCAGAGGCTAGGCTGGAGCTGCTCCAGGGCTGGAGTTGGGGAGCAGCCAGCCAGTATGGAAGGAGAATCTACTGGGTGTAGGTATTGTGTGAGGTGCTGTTAGGCATGCAGAAATGTCTTATGTCCTTGGACTTATTCTGTAGGAAGGCAGTGTGGCATAGTGGCTAAAATCTAGGCTCTGCATTTCAGACTCCCTAGAATCCTTGGATCTCCACTTCCGCATTGTGTCGTCTTGTGCAATTTTCTTTTCTACTCTGTGCCCCAGTTTTCTTATGTAAAATTGAGACTATGAATTGTAACTTCCTCATGGATTTTTGTTGAGGCTTAAATTAAATGATACATGAGAAGCACTTTGGCCCAGTGTGCCTAGCACATATAAATGGTTAATAAACGTTAGTTGTCCTGCTACTACTCTTAGTATTGCTGTAATTTGATTAGGGAAAATAAGGTATGGGAACATGCAAAGAGTAACTAATATAGTAATCCAGAATGTAGCTAAGTGCTAAGTTTTCAGCACTTCCTGGAGTGTGTCAGAATGTACTTGAACATAAGCTCCAGAAAGTTAGTGACTTGTACTTGTTCTTCTTCATTTACTACAATGGGGTCCCAGACCCCATAAATTTGCCTAGCATATGGTGGCACCCAGGAAATATTTGTGGATTGAATGCTTCTAAAGCCTATCTCTTTCCTGCCTCAGGACCTTTGCATGTGCTCTTCCCCCTGCCTGGCATGCTCTTCCCTAAACTCTTCTTAGTAAGGAATTCTCACTCTTCAAGACACTTCTTCAAAAAGGCCTTACCTGACCACCATCCCCCATCCTCCTCCTCATCAACTAAATTACATCAGTGTATTTCTTTCTCCTACTCCTTGTCCTTTTTCTTATAAAAGTCTTCATAATTCATAATTACTCATTTATTTGTATTTATTTATCCAAACCTGCCTCCCTCGCTGGATCATAAACTCCAGAAGGGATGGAACTTAATCTTACCCATGGATCCTCAGACCTTCCATGGCGTCTGACAAATGGTGGGCTTTGAGAAGCATCTGGTTGAAGGAATCTACTGGAAGTGTTTAAAGGAAGGAACAGAGGCTGGAGTCGTTGGGACGGGGAATGGGTAACTTCAGTCTCAGATCATCTGTAAAACTGAGATGAATGCAATGCTACATAGTGTCATGACGCTCCTTGGCCAGAGAGTGGTCAGGATCAGAGATCGTTTGTTGAAGTGTGCTGTAGCTTGAAAAGCATGCGTTCATCGGTGACTCGTCAAGCCTTGACGGAGCTCCTGCTCTGTGTTCAGGTGTGGGAACAGGGTGTCTGTGTCCCTTGCCTCAGCGGAATGGGGAGTGTCCCACAGTCAGGGAATAAGTGTTTTGTCCGCCTCCTACTTCTGGTGCCCAGTACCCGGAGGGAGCTCAGCATGTGTTTGAGGAATGACCAAACAAGCACCCATCAGGGGGCTGGGACGGACGACTGGAATTTAGGAGGGATGCGGGGTTGAGCAGGGAGAGGCGCCGTGGTGGTGCCTGAGAGGTGACTTAACTGGGGCTGCGTGTCTGTATTAGCTTTGTCCCGTACCGTGGTGTAGCCGCAGGGGAAGGCACAGGTAGTACTCTGGGATGAAAGGCGTTAGGCCAGATTCTTGCCGGATCCTCACTCTGGTTTCCTGCCCTGCTGACGATGCCCACTGTCGGTAGAGAAGTGCAGCAAACCCAGGCCTTGTCACTCAGTGTGGTTGCTCAGGAGCATTGCAGACCCCGTCCGCATTCACTGCACTGTTTCTCCCTACTGGCATCCCCTCGGACTGGCCCTGACCCCCTAGGGAGGCCCCCAAAGCATTCTGGTTAGCTTTGTGCCTTTTCACCGTGGTGAATCATTAACATCACACTTCTGTCCCCTCCTGGGTTCCATGGCCAGCAGGTCAGGGCTCTTCCAAAGAAAGCTAGCTAATTATATCCCTTGTCTGAACCAAATCCCACAAGAGGAGCAAAGCAGTGGCATATAAATGGAGCCGGGTGGGAGCAGGCATCTCGGGCTTTGGAGGCTTTGCTTGCTCCCAGCCCCTCTCTCTCTCTGCCTGATCCGCGTGGAGCTACCAGCCACCCTCGCCTGCTCGGTCGGCGTGTTAGACTGTGGCGCTGTGCTGTATTCAAAGATCTCGCTGCCGGTGGAGTGATAGGAAGACGGCAGAACAAAGGGAAAGAGGCCAGGAGGCTGGATGCCGGATGAAGAGGGGTCTCCGGAGTTAGAGGCGCTTGTCGCCAAGTGGCAGTGAGTTGGTGGCTGAATTCTCGCCACGTCTCTGTCTGCCCATGTTTCTCCTCCATAGGGCTCTGTCCCCCTTTTCCCCCTGGCCCCTCCTACTCTCCCTCCTCACTCCTTCTAGGACATAGTTATATTCTGTACTTTCCTTGAGCCAAAAAAGAAAAAAAAAATCAGGCTTTCTAGCAAGATAACCAGATTGTAAAGGCCCAGACATTTTCAAGTAGTCCTCTGTCATTGTGTTGGCATTCTCGCTCTGGGCTGAGGGGCTCCTGGCTGGGGATTCTGGAAGGACTAATTCAGCGTCTCATCCACAGACCGACGCCGAGAAGCATTCACAGGTGGAGAGGGGTTCCCTGTGGTCGGGCGATGATGTCAAGAAGTCAGACGGAGGCTCAGACAGCGGCATAAAGATGGAGCCTGGATCTAAGTGGAGGCGGAATCCCTCGGACGTGTCTGATGAGTCGGACAAAAGCACGTCGGGCAAGAAGAATTCGGTCATCTCCCAGACGGGCTCGTGGCGGCGAGGCATGACTGCGCAGGTGGGCATCACCATGCCGAGGACGAAGGCGGCTGCCCCAGCAGGCACGCTCAAGACCCCAGGAACTGGTGAGTGAGGGGCTGTGCTGCCTCACGTCTGCATTTGTTGGTCTGAAAACCAAAACCCGCAGTCATGTGAGCAAAAGCTTCAGTGCCCATCAATGCTCAGGTATTTCTTCTTAGAATGTAGACTCTGCTAATAACTAGCTTTCGAAAAAGTATCACATCCCTACCTTTTCCCAAGTGGAAATAGGTAGGTGTGCAAGCCTCAGACTCTGATGGTAGTTCAGCTGCTGGGGTGTAGGGAATTGGTTTAACCAGGTGCTGGGGAGGGGCGCCTGGGTGGCTCAGGTCCTGATCCTGGGGTCCTGGGGTCCTGGGGTCCTGGGGTCCTGGGGTCTGGGGTCGAGCCTTGCATTGGGCTCCCTACTCAGCAAGGAGACTGCTTCTCCCTCTCCCTCTCCCTCTGCCTGCTGCTCCCCCTGCTTGTGCTCGCTGTCTCTGTCAAATAAGTAAATAAAGTCTTTAAAAGAAATGTAATCTTCTTAAACAAAACAAACAAAAAAAAAAAACTGGCACTAGGGAAGAGCCAACACACCGTGTGTGTGTGTGTGTGTGTGTGTGTGTGTGTGTGTGTGTGTGTGTTCACGGGCATGAGTTTACGAGCTGCTTTTATGTCCCGTTCATGTTGCCCATGATTTAGGGGTGTGTGTAAACAAGGGTAGTGTTTTTGCAGGAAGGCAGAGGTGCCTCCCGAAAATGTTAAGGAGAGCCTTTTAATGGACAGAGAAGGAAGAAAGGTCAGAAGGCAGGATCTCTATATCAGCGATTGGCTGGCTTTGCTTTGTTCTGAGTAAATTTAGGCTGCTTTGCAATATTCGTAGAATCATTGACATCCCCCTAGAAGGCTCACAGTGACAGTACTAGGCTAGATTATCTTTATAAAAAGCTCTTTCCTTTGCCTCCCAAGGCTACTGCTTTCCCCAAGGAAGAAGTGAACCAGTTCTTGGGAGGAGGGGAGGATTTTAAGCAGCCGGGGCTGTGCGAACTGGCTTCTTGGCGTGCACGCTAACCTTGCTGCTTTCTCCCTTAGGAAAAACAGATGATGCAAAGGTGTCTGAGAAGGGAAGGCTGTCTCCCAAAGCCTCCCAAGTGAAGCGCTCCCCATCAGATGCAGGCCGCAGCAGTGGTGACGAGTCCAAAAAGCCCCTCTCCAGCAGTTCCAGGACCCCCACTGCCAACGCCAACAGTTTTGGGTTCAAGAAGCAGAGCGGCTCGGCCGCCGGGCTGGCCATGATCACAGCCAGCGGGGCTACTGTCACCAGCAGGTCAGCCACGCTGGGCAAGATCCCCAAGTCCTCTGCACTCGTCGGTCGGTCCACTGGCCGGAAGACGAGCATGGACGGGGCTCAGAACCAGGACGATGGGTATCTGGCTCTCAGCTCCCGGACCAACTTGCAATACCGGAGTTTGCCAAGGCCCAGTAAGTCCACCAGCCGCAACGGGGCTGGGAACAGGTCTAGCACCAGCAGCATCGATTCCAACATCAGCAGTAAGTCCGCGGGCCTGCCGGTGCCCAAGCTGAGGGAGCCTTCCAAAACGGCTCTTGGCAGCTCCCTGCCTGGTCTGGTCAACCAGACGGATAAGGAGAAAGGCATCTCATCTGACAACGAGAGCGTGGCTTCCTGTAACTCGGTGAAGGTGAACCCGGCAGCCCAGCCTATGTCCAGTGCGGCTCAGGCTACACTCCAGCCAGGGGCCAAGTACCCCGACGTGGCCTCTCCCACGCTCCGCAGGTAAGCGGGTCGATGGCACTGAGCAGAGCTGGAGTACGTGGCACGGCATTCTGAGTGAATCATTTTTTGATCCTTGGGGAAAACAGCCTCTGTGTTTCTCCGCTTCTGTTTAGTCAGAGCCTGCCAGTGATTTTGTAGTCAGCTGATTATTTTCCTGTGTGGGGAAGAAAAACCTAAGTGTCGAGTCATTTGGGTTCGAATCCTGAGTCCACCTTCATTAGCCACCATGCATCCTTTCTTAACAGTTCTGTTTCAGTTTCCTCCTCTGTAAAATGGGAACACCTACCTGAGATTTCATGTGACTAACCTATGTAGCCATATCTGGCCCATAATAGGTGCTCAGTCAGACTAGCTACTGAGATCTCTACCCCGAGGCCCCGGGTGGGTATATGAGGGGAAGGCTGAGGATATTTTTTCCCGCCTTGTCTTATTAATTCTGTGGCTGAGATTCTTCAACATTATGCCAGACCGTGAGCTCAGCCAGATCCTCCTCTCAACTAGCCCAGGATCCCCCGGCCACATCCTTTTTTATACTGCATGCTTAATTCCAAATGTGTTTCTGAAATTTTTGCTTTCTTAAAACAAAAAAAAAAAAAACAACCTTTTAAAGCAGAAGTGTTTCTGAAAAAGAGGAATTGATTTCTTATTCCCTTAAAAAGGCATTTTCCTGCATTTCCACACTGAATGGAAATTTTTATGTGAAAATAGTGTTATTTTTTAAGCAGCTCCTTTTTAAATGTATACAGCTTTTGCTTGCTCATATTATCTCATTATTATATCTGCTGGACCATCCTCGAACTGCAGCGGCATAGGACAGAGCTTATCTCACCTTCCCAGGAAATGGCTTATCCTAGGAAAGAGTATAAGTCCCGGATAGAAAATTAAGTAGGGAAAAATAAAAAATTATGTGCACGTGTACATATTTGGGGGGTGAATGGGAACGTTTGAAAAGACTTCAGAAGAAGCATGCCACGTGAAAGATGTAATGAAGCCGTTCACTGTTCTTTGTCTAGACTTGAGTATTAGAATTTCAGTAATGATTATTTTTTCAGGGGAAGGTCTTGTTGGGCTGCTCTTTGTTGTTTTAACAGATTGCCTTGTAAATGAAAATTTTCTCTGCTTCTTGCCTCAAGTACTGTATGTACTGTTCGCTCTTTGGTATTATAGATTTCCTTTAGTAACTACAAAGGTATTTTGCTGGACCCTTAGGCTACTGTAATAGAATACTTGAAAATGCATGCGGATTCTTAGGCTCTACATTGAACAGCTTTCAGCCAATTCCTGTTAATTACATTTTTCCTAAATCATTAAGAGGTGTTCTCAATTTCCTCTGTGTGCTTCACTACAGAGAAGAGAAATCTTAGATGAAGGGATAGCTCTCTTCAAGTGATTTGAAGGACTAGCAGACAGAAGATTGGGCTTTTTCTGTGTAGTTACACGGAGAAGAATTAGGGGCAATGAGTAAAAGTGAAGAAGATACATCAGATTTTGGTTTTCTAGTGATTGGAAGGGCTTGACAATGGAGTGAGTTACCCTTAGAAGTAGTGAGGTTCCTGTTACTGGAGGTATGTAAGCATGCCAAAGCCAGGATTCTGCAAGAGGATATCTCATTCTCTGGTTGTCATCAGGCAAAAAGTGTTTTCTAATCTGTCACCAGATATTGTAGTGAGGATTGATTATGTGTGTGTGTGTGTGTGTGTTTATTTTTACAATGATTGGGATTTGTAAGGACCATGGAGTAGCTGGGTGCAAGGCAACGTGCCTAGGATGATAGGTAGTAGTTTTGTCACTGCAGAGAGGCCCACTCCACGAGGGTTTGGTGGGTGGAGCACGTACCCGTCCTTGGACTTGAAGACAGTCCTGCCGTTCTTAACAGAGGGCCCTGTTGCCAAAGGAAGAGAGAGACATATGTGCCATTCCCTGTTTTTTAGCAGCACATTTTTGGTCATCAGCGGGGGGATGACATGGAATGACATTTCTGTCCCCAAGACCCACTGTGTCTGCTCTTACATCGTGTGAGCCCAGCACGATTTCTCTGTAGATCCTTGGGTAGGACTAGCCTCCCATCTTTCAGATGGGCGTTCACTTGAGGAGAAATCTGTGAAGATACTTTTCCCAGGCCCCATCCGGATCTAAACTCGTGTTCTTGATTGTTCGTGTTGTCCTTAGAGACGGAAGCAACCAAAATCCTTGGAATTGAACTGTCATACACTGAGTACCTGCTTTGTGCCCAGGGTCTCGGATACAAAGATGATCAAGACAGCTCTTTTTCCTCGAGATGTTTCCCGGGCTGGGGCAATTTTCTAGTTACTGTATTTATAGAAGTAAAGGGAGGCAAGATCTGATCTGGGACCATCATGGCTAGGCCTAGAGAAAATTATTCCTCATTGCCCTTGGGGTCTCGGCTACAGCCTAGAGTTTGAAGCTGGAGCCTTGTGATTCACCGGTGTCTGGGCCCCGTGCATGGTGGCCTTTCCCAGTGGAGCACCATCAGCCATTTCAGTAGCAATGACTGTGCCCCTCCCCAGGATTGTTGGCGCTCCCGTACCCATGCCCCACTGTACTTTAACAGCTTGGCGCCCCTCGTCGCTGGCTGTTCAACCCATACACCCCTTTGTCTCTTCACAGACTCTTTGGTGGGAAGCCTACCAAGCAAGTGCCCATTGCCACAGCAGAAACCATGAAAAACTCAGTGGTGATCTCCAATCCTCACGCCACCTCGACCCAGCAAGGTAACTTAGAGTCGCCCTCAGGCAGCGGCGTTCTGAGCAGCGGGAGCAGCAGTCCTCTCTACAGTAAGAACCTGGATATCAACCAGTCTCCTCTAGCCTCCAGTCCCAGCTCAGCCCACTCGGGCCCTTCCAACAGCCTCACCTGGGGCACCAACGCCAGCAGCTCATCCACAGTCAGCAAGGACGGCCTGGGCTTCCAGTCCGTCAGCAGCCTCCACACCAGCTGTGAGTCCATTGACATTTCCCTCAGCAGTGGAGGGGGGCTGAGTCACAATTCCTCTACGGGCCTCATCACCTCCAAGGACGACTCCCTGACTCCCTTCGTCAGAACCAACAGCGTGAAGACCACACTGTCGGAAAGGTGGGTTCCGTGCACGCGGCTCTCTCAAAGAGACACCCTTCTGAAAGTCCAAGGGTTTGTGTTGGGAACCCCAAATGTCATTCACCTTTGCCTGGGAGATGGCGCTCTTTCTAACCCCTGCTGCCTTTCCTTGGGGAAGCCAGTTGGGGATGGAGTTCAGCTCAGCTCTCCTTCCTGTTACCTTTTCCATCGTGGTTATTCTCAGGGCTTGGAGCTGCTGGCCGTCTCTGGGGGGGACGGATTTAATGTTTCCATTTGAAATGGCATTCCTCCTTTGAGGTCCTTCCATTTTATTGTTTGTTCATCAGCTGCTCGTTTCCCCTCCCCTTGTAACTGTGCAGAGTAGGTGGCAGGCAGCGGTCCTGGAATGGGTGGCCGGAAAGGTTTTGGGCAGTTGGGTGGGCTCGGCGGGCGTCATGGCAGACACCCTCCTACGGAAGGGCGGCCAGCCAGAGTGATCTAGAAACTCACAGCAGCCTCAGAGCTCCGGATTTCACTGCGACGGGCTGTGAGTCCAGTTTCTCCACGTAGGCGAGAACGCCAGGATCCGCACTGGGAATGAGAAAAATGTCCTACTCATTGTGTGTGTAACGACCCCTCCCCTTTCTTCCCATCTAATGTTCCTTCTCTTATTTTCTACCTGCCTGGACTTCTAGCCCTCTCTCTTCCCCTGCTGCTAGCCCTAAGTTCTGCAGAAGTACTCTGCCCAGGAAACAGGACAGGTAATGACATTGTAGGCCGGGGAGCCCACCGAGCCTCCGGGTTCCCCTGCCCATCTGTGTCAAGCCAGACGTCTTGTGTGAGGCTGTTGGCCTGAGGCTTCCGCTTGTGTTTGTGGCTCTGATGTACCCTGTGACCCCAGACATGCCAGTGAGGGTCTGCTCCACTGTCCACCGCAGCCCTGGAAGTGGTGGAGTCAGGCCGGCCCATCCCTCCCCAGCTTGGGAAGGAAGCTCAGCCGCTTGAACGGGGGCTTGAACTGGGGCGGCAGAAGCCCTCGCTTGCATCTCTGTCTTCCTGTGGCATGCTCCTGCTTCCCAGCTCCCCAGCTTCCCACCCTCTCTCCCCTCTCTCTCCCCTCTCCCTCCCAGCCCAGAAATGATCTACCACCCACTGTGCGGCGTGGCCCTCACCTTTGTCTCCCCCACCCCTACTCCCCACGCAGCTGGCTCTTTTCCCTTCAGAAGTCCTTCCCTGCAGTTTGGCTGTTGTGTCTTGCAGGCTGTTGTGTTCTGTGTGCCCGTTTCCTGTAATGATAATGAAAAAGAGGATGTGCAGGGTTGAGGCTCTACAAACTGAGAGGCTTGCTTGCCCCTAGCTGCCCTGTGGGTGGGCCTCAGAGATGGATCCTGACCTCCAGTTTGTGGGGGGGCCACAGCTTGGCCAAACATAATCACCAGATGTTGTTTCGTGCTAGGAAAAAAAAAAAATTAATGAAAATCCTCTTCACCCCGTCAACAGCAAAAACTTTGTTTTTGTCAGACTCACCGACCAAGCCTTTAAACCCTTGTTCTTTGGAAATCCAAGTGCCTTGACTTTATCAGCCAACAAGTTGTAACATGCCCTGACTCGGGCCCAGGGCTCAGCTCTGAGCTGCACCAAACTTAAGAGGGACCTGGAATTCACGTTGTTACCCATGAATTCCAAATATGCAGACTGCTGGCCTCTTGACACCCTCCAGCAAGTCCCTTCTCTCACGTGAAGTCATCGTCAATGGCATTTCGGGGTGGGCCAGAGGTAGGGGTGCAGGGAAGCTGGCATCTCTCTCTCTGAGAAGCAGTGGTGCTGGTACAAGGCTGGGTGACTCTGTGGAAGATGGGGGCTCTGTTTCGACCTGGGGCAGCCCCTGGGTTTTGCTTTGCACCTGTGGCAAAGGAGGAAGAGTTGGGGTCCAGTGGATGGCTCAGGCCTCCTGGTGCCTCGGGGTAAGGTATGCGCTGGTGTCAGCCACGCCCAGGATCAGGTTTCTCTTGTTTTCCGTGGATGTGGACGTGTTGCATGCGCAGCTGGCTATAAGGGAGCGCTCCCTGGTGTCGTGAGTCTCTTGCTCCAGATCTCCGGCCCCTCCTTCGTCTTTCCCTCCTTCCCTTGCCTGCTTTCCCTGTGCTTCTCTGAAGTTCTCATTTTTGTTTTAACTTTCCTACAGTGACCCGCACCTTGATAGGAACACTTTGCCTAAAAAAGGACTCAGGTATCTGCGTTTCCTCCTTCCATCCGTGCCATCTGGTGTGGCTTTGGGGCTTGGCTGCGTGACTCTCATGGCTGGTGGGGGTTTGGGCTGGGCTGGGGTCCCCGCTTTGGCCACCGCAGCAGGGCCCGCTGAAACGGCGGCTCCGTCGGCACCCTCTCATTCTCATCGCTCCATCTGTTGGCTTTTTTGCTTGGGCAGAGGCTGTGCTTTTTCAGGCTTACTGTGGCGAAAACCATCTCATGAAGAACACCCCTGGGCCAGCCCAGAGAGCAGTTACTGCTACTCTTGGGACCAGCGGGTTCAATTGATGAGCTCTTCACCCTGACCATGTTCTGTTCACGGCTGTCTTCCAAAAGAAAGGATGTGACTTACAGCACGTTGGTTAGCCAGGACATGGGCAAAGGAGAGAAATATCTCCCCCAAATTGGAAAATATTTAACTTTTCGGGCCATAGAAAATTACTAAAGACAGATGCTTTGTCCTTCCTAAATATTCTAAAAATTGTGTCAGTTTTTGGTGCCCAACAAGACACGGGTGTGATTGGCTTTGGTGTAAAGAAAAGACTACCAGGAAGGAACGTCCTTCCATTCGTCGTAAGTCGTGGCTCATTTTTGGTGCAAGTCCTGGTGAAGCAAGATGATGTAAGTTACCGTTGCTCACGCCATCTCCTTCACTTTGCTAACAGGAGGGACTCCAGTTCTAACGCCTGCCCCAGGGTCCTACTGTATGATGGTTGCAGCTGTCATTTCTCCTGCTCTTTAAACACCTCGTTGTTCGTAGCATTTGCTTCACCCTGCACTAAGCATTAAGTGCTTTCGCCAAAAAAAAAAAAAAGGAACTTGGAATGAAATGTTTCATTGCTGTCATGTATGTCTGTAGTTAATAACTTGCAACTCTTAAGGCTGAGAGCATTCTGAACAGTAATGTGAGGTAGGTATCAATGCTGCCTTTCAGTAAAGGAACTCGAGTAAGGCCAATTCTGAGCATCTAAGAATAAAAATATTGAAAACCACCCAACAGATGTCCTGCGGGGGAAGTTCAGCGCTGTGGCCATAGAGGGGGCAGTTGGCAAGGCCTTTTGTGCTAAAGTCTTCTTCTTGTCAGCCCCCATGTTAATACTTAGATCCCAGCCACTCTCAAGATGAGTTTGGCATTGATGCCCTACTGTTGCCCTAAGAGGAAGCTAACCCCTCTAAATAGAAATATTTTAATATATAAATATATATATTTTTTATTTATTTACTTATTTATTTTGCAGTAGAGATCTATCAAAATGATGTAGCTCTGGCTTTTTAAAATTGTTTTTTTTAAATTTCAGAATAGAGATAGGTGATAGGCTGTCTTCATGCAATTGACGTGACCTAGAAAGTTGTATGTCCATCACCTATAGCAAAAACATTTAAGGGAGAAACATTTTTTGCCCCCCTCACTCTACCTCTCCCTTCTAGCTCCCTCCCTCCCTGCACGTTCATGTGCAATGCCAAGACACCAGCACCTCTTTTTCTTGAGTCAAAAGAATCCCTCTGGTTCCATAATCAGTAGTCGCCCCACAGTAATCTGTGTCTAAGTCCAAAGGTACTCTGGCCACTGGGCACTTCAGAAATTTGAGATGCTGCCCGCGGGCATGATGAGAAGAGCATGGATTTTGGAATCAGACATAAAATGGATTGAAATCCCAGTACGTGATTCGAGGCAGGCCCTCCCCTTCTTTGAATGTAAAATGGGAATAGTAGCGTCTGCATTGCTGGGTGGGTGGGAGGTGTTGGCAAGAGGTCTACGAAGACACCCAGCACATTGGTGACACTGGATACATCATTACCAGATATGTTACATAATAAATGAGGAGGTGGGCCCCATGACTTCTGTGGCACCCAGTGATCTGGGGTTCCTGTTACGGAGACTTACCGGGGCTACATTGCAGCAAACACTGTAAGCGTTGGTGTCGTCACGCCTTCCATCACGTCTGGTTTCTGATACGCTGGGACGTGCGGCCACTTACGTGCACTCGAGAGCGCAGCTGCCATGAGCTAGCTGATTAAAACTTCCTCGAAGCTCTGACAGCAGCTCCTTGTGTTGCTTCAGTCCTGTCAAGGTGGGGGCTTTGAACTGACACTATCATGAATCAACATGTTACAGGTACGCCCAGGGACGGCTCCTTTGAGCATTTGCTGATCTTGCTCCCTTTATGTATTCCCTCCACACTGAAAAGAATTGCAGTTTTCCCCAAAGGCAGCCAAGTAGCAAAAAAGGTTTGGAGAAACTTCATAAGTTTCAGGATGTGTAGTGATGTGATTTTTTTTTTTTTTTTAACATCATCGTTGGATCTATATTTTCTTTTTTGTCTATTTATCATCAGCTCCCCGGAGTTCATTTTCATAAGCGTTGTTCATAGTTAATCCCAGCGTCAATTCTGTCTATCCAGGTATACTCCCACTTCCCAGCTTCGCACCCAAGAAGATGCAAAAGAATGGTTACGGTCCCACTCTGCAGGAGGCCTGCAGGACCCCGCTGCCAATTCCCCGTTTTCCTCTGGTTCCAGTGTAACGTCTCCCTCCGGAACAAGATTCAACTTCTCCCAGCTTGGTGAGTAACCACTGATCATTAGCTGTGGGGATCAGCTCCGTGGGGCTGAGGTTAGTCTTGTATTTTGAAGAAGGTATGTGGTCATCTCCACGCAGTCACATCAGTCTCCCTATTGATCAGCCCTCAGCAATGTAGTTTGATTATAGGCGATTGATGATAGCAAAAGAAAGAAAAGAGAAAAGATTTTGGTACTCTAATCAAGTGATTTATTGATATGGTTGAGTTAGGTAGGGTTCTAGCAAAGAGCAAACCATTCCATTTTTGAAAAGAATGTATTGTTTCTAAGACCTCTGAAGACATAGGTTTATATCTGAAGAAGCGGTAGCATACCCCGTGTTTGGTCCTCTGCTTTGCTCTATTAAGCTGGAAAATAAAGATCAGGTTTTGAGTGAACAAGTATTCTTGGAAATGCCTGCTACTGACATAATGCTTTGACTGGCACAGTGGGGAAAGGAAAAGAATCTGTTAAGACAGTCCCTGCTGACATGTTAATGGATTCTTTTTCAGAGAGACAAACACACCCACACAGACTCATAAACAGGGTAAAAGAGAACAATCCAAAGCTTTATACTTTATATGAAACCGTGTAAAAACCGACTATGGTCCGGTAGCAAGTATTATATACGGTTAGAGAAAGGGAAGATCAGTCCTGGCTAGACTTACCAGGAAGAATGGGAGCTGAGCCCTGAAAGACTGATGGAGGGGGAAAAAAATCTTGCCCGTTCTCGTCTTGCTCTTTAGAAGGGCGGCCTTTTCTGAATATTGCAAATAACAAACACGGCGTCTTTAAGGACAGGTGTGGCTTGTAATCAAGTAAGGCTTAACTTTTCGTTTTTAATGAATTAAGATACTTTGGAAATACTGCATATTACTGAAATGGACAAGGTTTTAATAAAAAAAAAAAGGCTGTTTGGGCCACGGCGGATGTGCCTCTTTGCCCTGAAGCTGTTTAGGCGCCATTACAAGCATGTCCCATTGGAGGCAGCGAGACCTGTGTTCATATTGTTCTTTCCCAGCCGTAACTCTTTGAGGCAAAAGTTTCTTGTCATGCACAAATGCTTCCCATCTGATCAAAAGCCCGGTTGGACTATTTTCGGCTTTGGCTTTAGAGGGAGCTGTTCCAGATGAGCCCAGGGAGTAATTAGCTCATGCCTGGAAGGTGACACTAGCTTGTCGGAACGTGCCAAGTTGGAAAGCTGAGGCCCAGAGCCTTGCTTTGGAAATGACCCACCTTTCCTCCCTTATTTTTAGCTCTCAGTGTATTATTCAAATGCTGATGTGACAATCTTCTAGAAAACAGGCAAGGGAGGGAAGTTGGCAGGGACAGATAATGCCCGATACTAATCAGTCCCCTTGTCGTCCCCATCCAGGATTCGAACAGAGACATGACTTTCCAACCTTTCAATTCCCTTCCTTTTTTTTCCAGCGAGTCCCACCACGGTGACCCAGATGAGCTTGTCCAATCCAACCATGCTGAGGACCCACAGCCTCTCCAATGCCGACGGGCAGTACGACCCGTACACAGATAGCCGATTCCGGAATAGCTCCATGTCCCTGGATGAGAAGAGCCGAACCATGAGCCGCTCGGGCTCCTTCCGGGATGGGTTTGAAGAAGGTAAGCGAGGAGGGTTGCTGTCTCAGGTTATGCAGTGTGGATAATGGCCCTCCGTACCGAGTTCACGACCCGAGAGCCCACCTGTGTTTCCACCTCTCTCACTCACTCTGGGGTTTGGGGCTGCGAACTCTGAATAGCAGGGTCTGGCTCTTCATTCACCTCTTGGGGGGAAGAGGCTGCTGAAGACACATGAGTGAACTTGGAGCTGACCGAGTTCCACTCTAGGCTTCTCCCTCTTGGACCTGGGCCACAGCTTCTTGGCATATGCCTCCATCTTGAGGTTCAGCTTCTGGCTCACCGTCTTGGCAGGCCGAGTTTCTGGAGAGTTACTTCATTTCCCTGTGGTAACGTACCCGTGGAGCTCGGGGGGCCTGTGGGCAGCCAGCCTCTCCACTTCACTCCAGCATTTTCTATTTCTCAGGCACCAGTTTTTTAAGTTTATTCAGTTACACCCTTTTCCTTCAGGTATGCCCTTTTCCTTCTTCGCTCCCTAACTGTGAATGTTTGGGGTTGGATTTTTATGTTTTGTTCATTTTAATCAGAATGTTGGGAGAAAGTAGGTGTGGGCATCATTGCCAGCCATCTTTCTAACTTGGTTCATCTCTCTTTCCCTTTGTTCCTTCGCTCAGGGTGGGAGCTAGGGAGGCAAGCAGTCAAAATGCTGTGGAGGGACAGCCCCACCCCCGAAAAGCTTCCTGAAAATGGGAATGATAGGATGTTGGAGTCAGTACTCATGACTAGTGGTTAAACATATGGAGTAAGACTACCGGGGTTTGAATTCCAGTCCACCTGCTTCTTCCATATATGATCTTGCACAAGTTACTTCACCTCCCTGTGCCTCTGGTTTTTTACTGACAAAATGAGAATGGTAATAGTAACCAGCTCATGGAATTACGAGAATTCAGCGATAGATATACGTGTTCACCTGGTAGTGTCATTACATGTCCTAGCCTGTAGACTCAGCGTTAGCAGTGACATCCTGGCAGCTGGGACTCCCCAGCCAGGGGATGGGGACTCTCAGAGCAGTTGGAGCCCAGGCTACGGCCATAGCTGCAGCTGCGCCTTTTTTGCCAGGGACAGACGAGAATGTGGGCGGGAGTCATGGTTGCTTCCCTCTGCTCCCAGCCCCTGTGAGAGTGGGGAAATAGAACCCCAGCTTCCTCCTGGGAGGAGAGAATGAACTTGCTTTTTTTGTTTGTTTGTCTTGTTTTTAAGATTTTGGTTATTTGAGAGAGAGTGAGGGGGCACGAGCAGGGTGAGGGGCAGAGGAAAAAGCAGGCTTCCTGCTGAATAGAGAGCCCCATGCAGGACTCGATCCTGGGACTCCAGGATCATGACCTGAGCCAAAGGCAGACGCTTAACCAACTAAGCCACCCAGGCACCCCCAAACTTGTCTTGTTTAAGAAATCCCTAAACAAGCTGAGAGGGAAAGAAACACAGAATAAAGGCTTCCACTTTTGCCCAGTGTACTTGCTTATAAAAACTGTAAAGGGTTTAGTTACAGGGCACTTGTGTGCCCCCCCCCCATCCCTCCCCCCCAGTCCATCTTTCTAGCAACGTCCTCCCTTCACCCTGGTTTATGTGTCACTTGTATCCAGTGACATCCAGTGAGCAAGTCTGCAAATCCATATATGGGAACCTGCTGGGACAGAGGATTAAGGGGGGGTGGAGCCGGAGTTACCAGGAGCGTTCTGCTGGATTTAAGAGCTAGAAATGCATGCTATAACCACCCTGGGCAGTCATAGTGGCCAATACATTGACCCAAAGTGAAGGAGTAGGCAGTTGGTCTTGAACTTTTTTCTAGTCCGTGTGCTCGCCAAGCGTGGCCGCAGAGCATTCCCCAGCCCGCCCGGTGACGACTCACACGTGGAGTGCGTCCTGGGCCGTATTCATCTTCTCTGTCGTGTGCGTACCTGAGTGAACCGTGCTCAGGACTGAAGCTTGTCCAAACAAGCACGCTTCGCCTCATAAAGATCCGGGACCATTACAGTATCATCATCACAGAGCTCTTATGTATTCTATCTGGAATCAAGCTGTCAGGCAGCACCACTGTGGAATATCTGGGATGTCAAAGTGACATTGATAAAAGAGGCTTGCCCACAAGCAGTGTCTAGACTTTTGTAAACCCTAATGATTCGTGGTGACGTGGAACTGAAGGGCAGAGGTAGAAATCAAATTTGGGGGGTAGGGGGTAGGAACAGCTGTCAATATACTATGAATACATAGCATTTTCAGGGGGGAAACCTTGCATCAAATTGCTTTTATTCCTTCGAGGGCTAGTACATTGCAAAACCAAAACAGAGCTCGTCCAAGGAGGTGTTTTTAATTCCATTTGGTAAATGCTCCCCCCACCCCCCTGCAACTTTTGAATTTATAAATCCCAGGATTGTAGAAACAGTTGGGGGGGAGATTTTACATCTCATGTTTGGACCAAACAGAACCTCCTTCTAAGGTATATCATAGGCCAGAAAGCAGGATCGAAATTTAAGAGGAATTAGCACAAGTACTTAGGTGAGGTTTTTGTGGGAGTTAATTAGCACTTTCCATTTTGAAGGAAGTGGGAGTCATAAATATGTAGATGAGGTACAGGCATGGCCCAGATGCAACCTTTCAAAGTTATTTCAGGTAAATTAATTTCCATCAGATGCATTATGCAATCTTAAAGTCAACTTTAATAGCTCACATTTAGGGAGAGGCTCGAGGCATTTTGAAAATGGATGTCTTTGCCCAGGGACTATACCAATCATCCCTAATTGCCGGTGCAATCTTGAGCAGTTCCTATGGAATCCATAGGAACAGAGCGACTTATTAATAAATAAATCTTTTTTTGTAACTCACTTGGGTTTCTAGCCCCTGAATTACACTTGTGATTGAAATCCTGGCATGTCTACTGCTAGCAAAGCGACTTGGGGGAAGGCACTTGTCCCTGCTTAGCCTATTTCCTGTTCATTAAAAGGTAGAAAATAATTGGACTTGCTTCAGAGGATTGAAGTGAAGATTAGGTGGGATAAATCCCGGAAAGCATCTAATGCAAAATGACTTCGAAAGAGGTTTATAGTAAGTATTCAATCAATGGTAGCCATTGTTATAATTGTCATGTTTTGTTTTCTCCTTCTCACCAAGGGCCATTACATTCCTGTTTTGTTTATGGCAAAATTGAGCCCAAAGAAGTGCCTCGGGGACTGTGTGCAGCCAGGACCCAGTCCTAAACTCTTGATTTTCAGCCCTCTGTTTTGCTATTCAGTCCTACCGTGATATTTGGCTCTGCCTTGGGCACAGCTGGGCTTTCTTACATGTGTGTTCTCTGTTTTCAGTTCTACTTCCTTTGCGGTTGGTTCAGAGGGTGGTCCATTAGCCATCAGAACTGTGCCTCCTTCTCACTGGTAGGACTTCTGATAGTACCAATCGTGGAGCAAGAACTAGGATACCGTGCCTAGACGCACATTCTCTGCTCCTAACTAGCTGTGTGTGCTTGGCCACATCACTTAGCTTCTCTGGGTGTTCGCTTACTCTTTTGTGTGTTAGTGGTAGAAACTCCTGCCCTGTCTGGGAATATTACCTACCAATTCTCTGGTGATGAGGATCACTTCACCAACAATACTGTAAATGAGAAAGTGCTTTGATTCGTAGGAAGCTGAAGATACACGTGAGATGCCAAGTGTGGCATCAGAGGTATTTGCTTGCTTTGTTGGCTGATGCCCAGTTGTTTTATTCTGTCTAGAGCATGCATGTATAATCACCGAGGTTTGAGGCAGGGGTGAAATCACGATTTTCTCAAACGTGCATTTTTTGCTCATTTAGTCCCAGCTTGTGTCCGTGTAGGTTGGATGAGGGGCTGGGGAAACCATTCTAAAACACACCAAAAGGCAAAAACAAAAACAAAACTCTCAGAAACGCCTGAATCAGATCTCTCAAGGGCAAAACAGTCTCCATACTTTGGGTCAGCAGATCCTGTTCCTGAACGCTGTGTGACCAGAAGCAGACCATTTAACCTCTCTGGATTTCAGATTCCTCAGGTGCAGAGATGGCCTGGACAAGTCCGTGTGGTTCCTCGTAGCTTCAAATTTCAGAGGTACAGGGACAGGGAGTGCTTTCGCTGTTCTGGCTTTGTCTCGTGCGCAATTTGCTGTCCAAGTATCCAAGCCACGTAACCCAGGCTCTGATTTGGTTCGGCTCACTTGGAGCGTGGCCCACTGCAATGGTTCAGGCAAGCCACATTCAGTTTGGATTTGACTCTGGAAATCAAGGAATCTTTCTTTGGACCACAGCCTCGCTATTGCTATTTACCAAGTGAGAGGAGTTAATTACAGAGAAAAATAATTACCTCCACTGAAGCTTGCCAGATGTGCTCATTGCCTGCGGCCCTGGGCCTGCACTGGGATATTGCTGAGGGCAGTGTCTGTAAGTCTGTGCGTATGAGCTGGAGGGATAGAAGAGACAAATTTCCATTTTCTAGCAGCCTAGTTCCACGTGGCAGCCCTGTGCTGGCTGAGCAAGTGGTGTGATGGAAAAGGGTAGCTGAAGGGTGGCTGTATGTTACCCACGTCTCTTCCCCCAGATGGGCTCCAGTATCATCTGCCCCTACTGCCCATGTCACAGGGCTAACGTAACTTATCCCTTTAGAACATTAGGCCACTAAGTTGCAGCGTGAGGGGCGTCTGCTAATGTGTCTACGTATTAACACTGAAAGCCATTATTGGCCATTAACACTATAAACTGATTTCTTATGGGGCCTGGGCCAGAGAAGTCACCGATGGCAGAATGGAGGAAAGGATCTAGAACCCTAACATTGCTAAGGATGGTGGATGTGAGTGGTAGTGTAGCGATGGCCTCAGAAAAGCAGGCACCTTCCAGGAGAGAAGAGGGCCGGACACGCAAGTCAAGAACTGCATGGGTTCAGAGAGGGAGGAAGTGCATCTGGTGCAGGCAGGCAGGGAACCGAGGAGAGGCTCCCTGGAGATGCGTTGTTCGAGCTGATCCCAGGGATTTGGACAGGCAGAAATGAGAAGTATCCGAAACAAAGGGAACTGTACAGGCGGAGACTCTGAGGAGGCCAAGTGCTAGGCAGGGCATGCTCGAGAGAGAAGTGCAGGATTCAGAATGGGATAGAAGCACAGAAAGGAAGAGTAGGAGGTTTATGGGAAGACAGTGTGGAGGCACCTGGGTGGTGGGCTGAGCTGTTGGTCGGATATCTCGTGGGCAGGTAGCTTCTGCCCAGTGCTGATCCAAGTTGAGTTCACTTCTTGGGTGGTAAGTGCAAGCCGTTTAGTGCACGTGGAAAGTTATTCCCAAGCCTCCCACTCTCAGACCACAGGGGATAGCTCGTGTGGGGGTAGAGCCTTCTACTTGTGGTCAGGAAAGCTGTGCCCAATTAAATGTCTCTGATGTCTCCACAGGCATATTTTTGTCTTTCAACAAGTTGTTGAGAGATTACTAAGAAAATGTCATTAAAGAATCTGGTTCCCAGAAAGAGAAGTCAGTTAGACTACTTAGTCCTAGAAAAGACCGTGATTTAAAATTATATAAAAATAATAAAATGTCTCCACTGGCTGGGAGCAGGAAGGGGTGCAAAAAGGGTATGAAGATCGTTCTAAGTCAAAAGAACCAGTCAGAAACAGAAAAGGGGACACTACCTGCTTGTCATTTTGCACACAGGGTTAGAAATCAAAAGAAGAATCTCTATTCCAGTAGATAATGTTTTCCAAACAAGTGTTCTTCTGCATGTTCGTCTGGAATGAGTTGACTGTGGCCAACAGCCAGCCTCCTGTGTTCATAGTCATCAGCTCATCTTTGTGCATACACAAGTGACAGATGCTAGCGGGGTATAAAACATGGATGCAACACTGTCTCAACCCTAAAGGAATACGTTAGAAAAAAAGAAAGGAGTAAAATGTGCTGGGACGGAACAGGTCACAGGTTGCCTGTGGGTGATAGAATTATGAGTCACGTAGGCTGTGGCAGTGAATGTGTTTTCTTAACACTTCTCTGTACTTGAAATTTTTAATTTAGTAATCATGTATTATTTTCATAGGGGAAAAATGTATGTAGAGGTTGTAAGGGAAAAAAGGGATAATGGAAAGGACACTCCTTTAGCAAATTCTTATTTGACTCTGACCTATTGCCAAACCAGGAAAAGTTGGGTCAAGGTGAGATTAAGTTGCCTGGTAGTGTCCCACAATCCCGAGTTTCTCTTCCTGTCTCCCTTTTTGGCTTGACAGTAGCCAGCTGTGCAAGTCACCTTTTTTTTTTTTTTTTTTTTAAATAGTTCACGGATCCTCGCTCTCCTTGGTTTCCAGCACGTCATCAATTTATTCTACAGTGAGTATAAATCAATGCTGTGTGGCTATGACCATGAGAACTGGGGCTCCTTTATCAAGTGTGTCAAGAATAAAATATAAAATACAATTGCTTCTCCTAGAGAAAGTATGTCCATTGTAAGGGGTTCGATTAATTAGGGAACAAGATTTGAAATTCACAAAGAGCTATTGATTATAATGTATCAACCAGTAAATCAGGAACTGACTCCTTCGTTAAAGTGGCATTGTGCTTTGGGTGGTAACTAGTTAGAATGTGTGAGAAGCCTTGGCCACCTGCTGGTAGCCTTAGAAAAGAAAGGCCTTGAACAACTTCTGTCTGCCTCAGTTTATCTGTCAAGTAGAAAGAATAGCAGCCCCTACCTTGTGGAGTTGTAGTGAGGACCAGTGTTAAGAAGATGACATTTCACTACTACTCAGTTCCTTGAGGACAAGGACTTTTTCTGTTTTTTATTCCTAGTGCCTAGAACAAAGCCCAGCACATTATAGATGTTCAAAAAATAAGCTTGAATGAAGTAAGAAAATGCATGTGAAGCCCTGAATACAGTGCGCCCAGCACAGAACACATGTTGGTGTCATCACCGCTGGCTGTCATCAATGAGTGGTCTAAACAACACCACGTGTAATCAGATATGGTTCTGGATTTGTTCAGGGGTGCTTGCCGTTTTTATAGCTATGTGCATAAAAACTTTACTTTGGGAATTCCTATAGGAAAAAAAGTCATTTTATTAATTGAGAAGTAGAGATTCTTTAGCCCTTAATTCCATGGAGGACAGATGTTTTAGTAATTCACTTTTTGGTAATGCCAGGTTCCTGGGCCCTATATACATAGCAGGGCAAACTGTATACGGCCCCTTGGAAGCGAAAGGCCATCCCGGAATCAAGCGAAAGAGACCAGGGCCTGACTGTTCTTTCTTAGGCCTATAGCAAGCAGACAGGCTTCAGTGATTGCTGACATGGTCTGACTTGAAGGGCCTTGACACGATCTCTTCTGCTCCTACCCACCCTGCCCCTCCGTCTCCGGAACACCTCGTCCCTCAGCCAGCCATCTTGTCTGAAATGTCGTCACAGGACCCTCGCTTTTTCATTTTAAAGGCTTTACATATAGTAACCTTAGAGATTATTGAAACCTCTGTCTACTCAGAAAGCATATAGAGATGACCTTCTGTCACCTAGTCCATGCATTCAGTCCTTTCTTCAAGAGAGAAAATCTGCGGCATGGGTGCCAAGATGGTACTTGCAAACCTAGATTCACCCGTTCAGCAGGATTCACTGGCCCTCCGTCTGCGCCAGGCTCTGGGCTAAGGCCCAAGGATGGGATGTAGGTGGAGGGGAGCCTGCTGCTGACGGAGGAAGCCAGAGGCACCCAAGGACACCTAGAGTTGTGGGACTCTGCTGTCACAGCGTTCTGCAGAGCAGCTACGGCAGACATCGCTGTGCCCAGGCCCCTGGTTTTCCCAGTGGAGTTCCCAGAGTTTCCTGTCAACACAGAGAGGACAACTGGAAGAGTGAAACACGGGCTGGCTTGCATAGCAGCCTCAGAGGGAAGAGCCTGAGCTGCTCCCGCTGTGAGAATTCAGATGTAGGAAGCCATCCCCGGCGTGTCCTGGCCACTGCTGTCGTGCCCGCCACTGCAAGGTGGTCAGGTGCCTTTCAGTAGCTCTGCTCTGCTGTTCCTGGTGGGTGGACAGGAAAGTTCAAATTATTTTTCCTGAGTTGATACAAATTCCCACATTACCAAAGACCTAGGAATAGTTTTCAATTCCATGTTTAACTAGATAGCAAGAGACCCAGGGCCTGATCTTTGTTTTTTCTCGCTATGTGACTTTGTACAAATGACCCCATTATTCTGGGTATTTCTCAGTTTTGTCTTTGCTGTCGGGGGCCTGGGGGTGTCAGGGGTGCCCACAACATCTGACATTCACTGAGTCGAAGGTTCTCCTTTACTGTCCTTTACCTGTGCTTTCTCTGAGCAAATAGGTTACTTTTGCAGACTTTTATAAAAAATAGTCTAACATTTGCCTATTTGAATGTTTTCATGCTAGAGTAGTCTGCTGATTCCAAACTGTATCTGACTACACTGCTACCACCCAGCACGAGCGTGGGGTCCCTTATCTATTAGGAGCCACTGGCAATGATAGAATTCTGAAACTCAGCCACCTTTGTAAATGTTCAGGTGAACAAGTTTTTATTTGTTGTCTAAAAAGAGATTGTTGGGGTTTCCTAAGCTGCCACCAACGCAGACCAAAGAGCCTGTTTAATGGCTGAGTGTCCTAAAGGCTTTTATTGGATGATAATAGGGTTTTTTTTTTTCCCTGAAACTCTGTAATTCTTGAATATTCAAGAATGCTCATTCTGGCTAAAAATTGCCTGTAATTTTAATTACAAAGGAAAGAAAAGGCAACATATTGGTAAACAACTGCCATGGAGAAGTCAGAGACAGCACTCGAAGTCGAGAACATCTAAGGGGCCACATCTGGCGTTGGACTGGCGCTCTAGGACAGTAGGGGCAGCAGCTGAGTTCCCAGGGAAACTGCTGAATGGAGGGAGGCTCCCGGCCTCACTAGAGTTCCTAGATGTACAGAGAGCAGCAGCTGGGGGTAAGATACAAAGCACGTGATTTTCCAGGCTGCTGTCGAGAACAGGGGCCCAACCCTGGAGACAGGTGGGCAGAATGACGGATGGTGGCATAAGTATGGGGAAGGAGTGTTAGGCCCCTGGACACAGGTGTTTAGAGGTGGGGCTCATCCTATATGGATGGTTCAGCCCGCTGACAGACCTCCACTAGCCTCCCTAACATTCGACCGCCGTGACGTTCTCACCATTAACTCTCTCCTTTGGGTCAGACTTAGAAGTCAGGGGCCTGATTTCGGGGAGGCCTCCATGAGAATGTAGCTGTAGTGAAAGACTAGGAGAATGTGCTCGTTAAGACCATGGACTCTAGAGCCAGACTACCTTGGGTCCAGTCCCAGCTCTGCCTCTCAGCAGCTGTGACCATGGGCAAATTGTTCCACCTCCCTGTGCCTCAGTTTCCTAATGTACAAAATGTGAGTAGTATTAGTACCTACGCGGGGTTGTTATGAGGATTAAATGAATAATGAATGGAAAGGGCTTAGAACAGTCTCTGGCACTTGGTAAGCATTCCAGTGCCACTTATTACATGAGGTGAGGAGCTTGGCGGTCATGCTCACAGCTGTATCCCGGGTTCTTAACACAGCACCTGACACATAGTAGGAAATCCATGAACGTTTGACGGGTGACGAACACAAAGACGGACAAAGAAGGGTGGATGAATATTCCCAGAGAGGGAAGAGTAAGCTGTGAGGACATCTCCCAGTGTTCTCCTGAAAACGTTTCTTAGATGAGGAGATGGTGTAGCTGTGTGACATTAGGCAGGGTCTGACCTCTCTATGCCTCAGAAGGAATACAAACCTACTCTGTAGGGCTAGTGCAAGGATTAAATGGTTTGGCCCCAGCATTCCTAAAAACCAGTTGCTGTTGTTAGAAGCCAGCCGGAGGGAGGGCCCTCCTGGGCAGCATCAGGAGTCAGGGCAGGGGGCGGGGGAGCAGGGGGCCAAGGGAGATCAGACAGGAACCAGCCCCCACCTGCCGCTGCTGATGGGTGTAGGGTCTGCAGGGTATAATGAATCCTACCGCTCTGCATTCTGAGCTAATTGAGAAGTCGACACCAGAGTCAGATGCTGATTTTTTTAAAATAACAGGTTTATCACTAGTAGCAGTGGATTAGGACACACATCTAGGACCCAAGGACAAAACAGAGTCTTTACTGATTTTCACTTGCCTACCTGGCTCCCAAGTCACTGCCCCACCCCTGGGAAGTGTGAAGGGAGGGGTGGACGGAAGGTGGGAACGCTTCCAACATTGCCCAGAATGTGGGGGTGTCATCTTTTATGGGCCCCTGTGAGAACCCAAAGAGAACAAAAGAAAGGTTCCCCCCGCTGCGGGTTCCCCCTATGGGAGGAAAGGGGTAGCCTTGTAGTCTCTGGCTGGCAGGTAGCTGTGTCACCACAGACACAGGTCCCAGTACGGGAGACTCTCCCAGTAAGAGAGCCCACAGGCTTCACCCTTATCTCCCAGAGTCACAGGTAACTGGGGGCCGGGAGGTGGGGCAGCAGGAAGGTCCTCACAACCGGGGGAGTCAGCAGGCTGGCGGATGGGGGGTCCCCACTTTGGAGGCCTTCCTGCCTTGTTGCTGCTCCTGGGGCAGCGCCTCGGAGAGAAGAGAAGGAGGGATGAACCCGGCGGTTAACCCAGGAGCAGTCCTCCAGCTAGGATCACCACATTCCATGCAGAATGCCCAGCCAAATTAGAAACTCTGATGAACGACCAATAATTCCTTAGTAGAAGGTGTCCCCATTGTGGCATGGGATGTACTTACGCCTGTATTTCTATTTGCTAAATTTGGGCCTCCCAACCCTGGCTCATCCCTTCTCGTCCTGCCTTCTCCTGAACACCTGACCTATCAACTCCACCCGGGAGCAGGAGGGCTCCTCACAGCCAAAATAATTGGAGTGTTGTTCTCATTCTTCCTAATTTCTTGTAATCATATGCTGTTCATATTTGGCCTTTCTCATTGGTCAAATTAAATGAACCAGTTTATCCAGAAAAATACACTTGAAAAGAAATTCATCACCCTTCAGGACTGCTGTAAGCGTCCAGATCTGGTGTCCCCACAGGCTACATTGCCCCATTCTTTGTTCCTCAACTTGTCTAACTTCCCTTATGATTTCCTTACAGCCAGAAGAAAAGTGCCAGTCAGAGGTAAGGAACCGTTTGCTGGTTGGATTTCCTCCTTCACTATTATCCGTTCCTTCGCCCCGCTCAACCTGGGGCTCTTAAAGCAAGTAACTCTGTCCCTCGCCACCTTTAGATTCGCAAACTGCGGCGGGAGCTGGATGCCTCACAGGAAAAGGTTTCAGCTTTGACCACCCAGCTGACCGCAAACGTGAGTACAGATACAGGGTGGTAGCTGTGAGTACAGATATGCGGGGTGGTAGCCATGGGTGGGGGCAGCCCCTGCTCCCTTCTGACCTGCGGTCAAGACCGCCTGCCCCTGAGCACTACAGGAGCAGTACTGTGGGAGGAGTACCGTGGGAGCAGTACCGCGGGAGCAGTACCGCGGGAGGGGCACGGCTTCAGACCGTGAGTGTGAGCGTCCGCTCTGGCTCTCACTGGCTCAGGCTTCGCGCAGCGTCTTTAACCTCTGAGCCTGCATGGGCTCATCTGTGCAATGGTGGGTGGGAAGCCTCAGCTCTCCGGGTTGTCGTTGTCATGGGGTCAGTACTGGAATATGTGAAGGGCTCAGAAATGTTCGTTTCCCTTTTCTCCTCTTTCTGAGACTTTTCATCTTTGGCGGGGGGCGGGGGGGAGGAGAAAGAAATCTAAGGCTCTAAATAAATAGCTGACTGTTCTATAATTATAATATACACAGTTCCGTGTTCAGGAAGCGCTGCCAACCAGCACTGAATTCAACAACTGTTTAAGTGCCAACTATGCCTCGGGCACCGTGGGTTCAACAACAAAGCAAGCACAGCCACTGTCATCTTAGTGTGCTTTCTCTGGTACCGCAGAGAGACAAAACGCTTTTGCTATGACATGATAACTGTTAAGAGAGAGATCAAGGGAGAAGGTTGTGGGAATATGTAAGGAGGAGCACCTAACTCAGTCTCGTGGTGTGTGTGTGGGGGGGGGGGAGTCAGGAAAGGCTTCCTGGAGGAGGTGACATCCGAGCGATGCTGCATAGGGGAGGATGCATGGGAAGGACAGCATTCTAACCAGTATACAAAATGTGCGAAAGCCCAGGGTGAAGATCTTGGTGCATTTACAAACCGTAAGTAGCTCAGTGTATAATTAGAATCTATGGCTTGGATATAGGGAAGAGGCAAGGGTAGAAGGGAGAAGAGAAAGGGGAGGAGAGGCATCAAAGAAAAGCTAGGGGCAGGTCCATCACACACCACGGAGGCTCTCAGCTCTTAGGTAGAGAGTTTGGGCTTCCTACTGAAGTTAGTGGAGCCCTATCAGTGTGTTTTAAGCAGAGCAGTGAGGTGGTTCGGTTTGCTCTTCACGAAGCTTCCTGACCGTGGTGTGGTTATAAGATTAGGGGTCCGGTCAGAGTAGCGGCAGAGACTTCTGGTCTGCAAAGTAGCCCCGCTGCAGAGCTGTGAGCTGGTGAGGGCTGACATTCAGAGGGCAGAGTCTGAGGTTTTTGGAAGGTGCGAAGATGCCCGTGAGGCAAGACATCCTGCCCGGAGCGCACAGCCCAGTCTGAGACCACAAACACCCGCGTGTGAGCCTGTCCGAAAGCAGCCTGCACGGCCCCATAATATGCCATTAAAATGAAAAGCAACTTCAAAAGGGTTGTCTTCCCTGGACCAGGAAGCCGAGTCAATACTCGCATGAGTCATTTACCAGCGGTTTTACCCAGGTCGTTCCTGGCTGAAGCCTGAGTCAACGGAAGGAAACCATTTCTCTTTCAAGTCTGCATATGAAGTGCCTCGTGCAGTACTTGACCTTAATTACAAGCTCAGTAACTTGTAACTTCTCTCACTGTTGTTCATTCTCCTGAGTTCTCTCACATTTCTGGGAGTCTTTGAATTTTTTCTCACGCTCCCTTATCAGGCCACTGTGTGTTTCATTATCCTTCTTTAGTCTCTCTGCTTCTTCCACCACCAGTAACGCTATCGAAAGAACATCAGAAAGTGATGTGAGATCTGAATTTTGAAGCTTAGATCTTACTTTAAAAAAAAAAAAAAATCCCCAGAGGTATTCTTCTATGAATAGTCTTCATCTGGGTACCGTTCGAATCAAGACCAACCCCAGACCCAATGAGCCAATCTGGATATAATCCAAGTGTGAGGTTTGACAGCAACCGTCATCCCCTGGTTAAGAATTACAGCTGTCCATTGGTGTCCCTGACTACTCAACAAACAGTCATTAGTTTACTAATCAAAGATCTTAGGTTCATTCCTCCAGTGACCTCGTGCTGCCCAAAGGACCTTACATTGGGCCATTTGGAGCCCTA
The DNA here is from genome assembly GCF_017311325.1 of Ursus maritimus. Classification (NCBI taxonomy): domain Eukaryota; kingdom Metazoa; phylum Chordata; class Mammalia; order Carnivora; family Ursidae; genus Ursus; species Ursus maritimus. The sequence goes on from NW_024424786.1 coordinate 8,297,982, forward strand.
CCCTCTGTTCCAGAAGAGTCAGAGTGAGATCTCTTACATTATTATTATTCCAAAAGTATGTTTTGCTCCGCACCAAAGCCACTGAATCCAGTATTGTTTGAAAGTAAATATTTAGTCTTACCACACACCACCGGCCGCACTAACATGTTTTATTGTCTGCCATCTTTCTCACAGGCCAAGCTGTGTTTGTTTTTCTAGGACAAACTACTCAAAGCCACCTTCTCTGGTGTTTTTATACCATTCATGTTTGTTTTCCTGGGAATGTGAGAATGGCACTTGGTAAGAAGTCTGCTGTGTGGCTCTGAACCAGGCTGCAAACAGCCTCTCAGCCCGTGTTTTCACAGTTGCTCATGACCCAAAGTCAGTCCTTTCTCTCGACAGCAGAATGCAAACCTCTGGTTCTTCAGAACAAATATGGCTTCTTCCGTCTGCAAAAACACTTTCTCAATAGCAGTCTTCTTGGGGTCAGGTTGTTCTTTTTAAGCGAATAGAAAGTATGAGTGCCCATAAATAGAATCCTGGGTGGCAATCAAAGAATTGAAATAAATGGAAATTCGGTCATTTAAATTTGACCTTGGCGTTCCTTTGAAATGCAAGGTCAGCAGTAATTCTTTTCAACATCCTTGCCCTGGCCCTGTTTCCTTCATCCACAATGTAAACTGTCTTGAATTGATTGGCTTTGGTTCTGCCATATTCTCCCGGGCAAACTAAACTAAAACATATCTCTTGATTGCAAAATGCAACAGCATTTTCTCGATTTTTAATAGGGAGAGAGCATGCAATCAGAAAGAAACTGGGCAGTCCTCTTAACGTTTTGATTACAAGAGGTCCTGCTCCCTGCTAACTCCTACAGCTGTTGGCAAAAAGAGCCAGCAGTCTATGCTAGAAATGTCTTATCCTCAACTGGTGCAGTTTGATGAAGTCTAGTGACAGAGGCCTCTGACTTACTTCTCCAGTCTCTCCAACTGTCCGCTGACCCTCCTCACGACCCAGGACAATGTCCCACCTGTCCCCTGGTTGTTCCCTCACTGATTCTTCACTGAGTACATCAGTCCTCTTTTCCTCTAGAATGTTACGTACCACGTGATCAGTCTCACTTCTCCCTCCTCCCGGGACTCACATTTCCTCTGCTGGCACTTCTCTTTCTCCTTCATCTGCCCACTCCTCTCCTAGAACCCTTTCTTGATCTCTCCCCCCCCCCCCGTGTTCTCATCCTATCTTTTGTCACTTTCTCAATCCCAAACCTCTTCCTTTCCTTTCCCCACAGTGTCCGTTCATTTCTAGGTTTATAGACCTATATTCACCTGTATAGTTTCACTTAATGCTCACAATAACCCTGGAGGAAAATAGATATTGCACCCATTCTATAGATGGAGAAACTGCAGTCAATAGGATTAGCTCTCTTGTCCATTCTTTATTCTTGGTTTTAACTGTATTATCAGGACCCTCAGTCAACCAACCAATGGAGGAAGGTTGAGGCTTCGTGTTAGGACACAAGGTTGCATCTTGTCCTTGAGAGGGTTGCAGAGAAAGGGACAGACAGAAAAGCTTCCCATTTCTCAATTCTAAGATACATTTTTTTCCCCTACATTTTAACATCTCTGAAAGTGGGATGCACATTTTAATTATAATTGGCAGCATTTTTCAAGATATCTTATAGTACTATATGAAAGAGTGGTGTGTCTGATGTTGTGTTCTAACAGAGGTGTATAAAAGTACAGAGGGGCCTTGGGGGAAAGTCATACCTCCCTGGAGGAACAGGGGAAGGTTTCTCCAAGGAGGTAGCAGATGGGCCTTTCAGTGGCTTTTTATTAAGCAGGATTATAACAAGCAAAATATGCCAACCACTTTGTTCATCCATTCTACAAACATGCTCGACATGAGCCTCTCCTGTGAGCTTGGCACTTGGTGAGCAAAGCGCAGGGGAGCAGAGGAGACAGACATGCAGCAGCAGTTGCAAGAGTACATGTGTCTCTAACTGTGACACCGAAATGCACATAGACCAGCAGTCCACATGCTTTTGAGAGTGAACATGGGGGAACCAGCCCATCTGGGGGTGTCATGAAGTCATGAACTGAGATCTCTTGAGAAGGATGTATAAAAATCAGACAGGAAGGCAGTGAGGAAAGAGCATTGCAGGCAGAAGGGAAAGCAGGTATAAAAGACCTGCGGTGGAAAGCAGCTCAGGATTTTTAAGGATTCGATAAGCTGGAGTGACTCCATCTCAGAGAGAGGTGGGAGTGGGGCTCCAGGGGCTGAAGCATTAGATGGGAGCTAACTCAGTGGCCCCAATGAGGATTTTAGCCTTTAAGACCCAGCACCCATTAGGCCCTCTTGCCTTGCAAGGTAATCTAACCAAGGCTGTGTCTTTCCTCCTCCAGGCTCACCTGGTGGCAGCCTTTGAACAGAGTCTTGGAAACATGACAATCAGGCTCCAGAGTTTGACCATGACAGCTGAGCAAAAGGTAAAGCACTCTTCCCTGCTTAGAATCAACAGCAATCCTCAAAATCAGACTCTCTTTTGTTCCAGAGAATGGTATAGATTTTTGTGTATCTGAACTCTTGGAATCAAATCATAAAGAATTGCATTCTGTTGGGTGCAAATATGACCCAGATGGGGGCTGGTGGAGTGACAGCAGCATCAGGGACACATCTCACAGTCCTATTTCTGCTGCTTTTTTTTTTTTTTTTAAGATTTTATTTATTTGAGAGAGAGAGAAGCAGGCTCCCCACTGAGCAGGGTGCCCAACGTGGGGCTCAATCCCAGGACCCTGGGATCATGACCTGAGCTGAAGGCAGACTCCTAACCGACTGAGCCACCCAGGCGCCCCTATTTCTGCCGCTTTTGTGTGCTTCTATGCCCGTTGAAAATTGACCGACCTAACGCACGGGACAGAAGTTTTGTGGAACTCCTTTGTTTCCTATGCTCCTGTGCTAAAACCGAGTTGCAATTCCTTTGAACTCTGTCCAGGATGATTGTAGGATGACCAGTATTTCTTGCTGTTCCTCAGGATTCAGAACTGAATGAGTTAAGGAAAACCATCGAGCTGCTGAAGAAACAGAACGCAGCTGCCCAGGCTGCCATTAATGGGGTCATTAACACACCGGAGCTCAACTGCAAAGGTAAAGAAAGGATGAGCAGCCTTAGGAACCCTCCCCTGACAACATGGGACACAGCCTCCCTGCCCTGGGGTGTGTGTCCATGTCAGTCAGATGGGTTGTGGGAGGCAGACACTTTCAGTCCGTAACTCCAGACCTCTTCCAGCTCAGCCTCTTCCCTGATGTATCTCAAAAATGGAAGAAAATCTCTTTCTATTGGCAAGCTATCAAAAGTGTTTCACTTAATTGCACCTGTGTCCTTACCATGCTCTGATATTTACCTGTGGACACGGGCCAGCCTGAAATGAGCGTCCTGTGTTCGTCCAGGGAAGTGCTTCTGAGTAGATTGCTTTATGCTTGTGTGTCTTACCTGGGGGAGAATGGGGCTGTGAGGGTGAGTTCCCTCCTGCCGCAGTGATATTAATGGTGATGGTAGAAGTCACAGGGACAGCATGGGACACTCACTGTGTTCTACGCACTCAGCTGGTGTTATAAATGATTCATTATCTCATTTTCCTTCCATGACAACCTTATGAGTGTGATGCTGGTCCTCTCCACTCTGGGCTGATACGACCACTGAGTTGCAGGGGCGAGAGTCCCGTCCAGAGGTCACAGGGTAGTAAGATACAGAAGTGGGACTAGAACCCAGGTCTCTGACTCTGCAACCAGTGTTCTTAAAGAGTAGGCTGCGGGTTTAGTTCTATGCTTGTGCGGAAAACTGGCCGCAACTTTTATTTGGCGTCACCGTTATTTCAGATATCAGGTCTCCTGAATCGCGATGATGGAGTTGAAATGGGAGGGATTAATTAGCAAGAGCTGGCCCGCCCGAGGCGCATTCCAGGAAGAGGGACTCACACACATTAAGACCCTGAGATGCGATGGGGTCGGCATTCCCAGGGGCCCAAGAGAAGGCTAGTGAGGCAGGAGCGTACAGTGCAGAGTGGGGTGGGGGGTGCTCTGACAACACAGGTGACTGTACCACGGTTCAAAAACAAAATCAGGGGCTTGTCTCAACAACCTGCCTGCCCTTAGGAACCTCCCCTGACAACATGGGACGCAGCCTCCCTGCCCCGGGGTGCGTGTCCGTGTCAGTCAGACGGATCCTGGGAGGCAAGCTTAAGAGATCTGGGGGGGAGGGTTCTCTCTCGAAGCCTCCCCTTACTTCTTTGTGATGGAGTGGCTAGAACGGGTCCTCATGTCATTGACTAAAGAGGGCATAGTATATACCTGCTCAAGGATCTTAAAACCAGCAGCTGAGAGCAGAAGATAATGTCTACTGGGAAATACCTCACGGTCCTCGGGTGTGTGGACTTAGGGGTAAGAGTCATTCCCTGGGACAGAGGAATGGGCTCAAGGCAGCAGCTGCTGATCTCCTGCCTTGGGTCCCCAGGAAACGGTACCTCGCAGTCCGCAGACCTCCGTATCCGCAGACAGCACTCCTCTGACAGTGTCTCCAGCATCAACAGTGCCACCAGCCACTCCAGTGTGGGCAGCAACATAGAGAGTGATTCCAAGAAAAAGAAGAGGAAGAATTGGGTGAGTGTGCATCCAAAGACCTTCATGGGTACTAACAAACCAGTGTCCGGCCCGTCCCCCTGCCCATCCCCGGGCCAGCTCTTAACTCCAGAGCATAGACCTTTGGGAGTAGATCCAAAGAAGCCTGTGGGTATGTTTTTACCAAATTCAGTGTTGTGCTCAGCCAAGCACCAGGACTTACGAAAGTACCACCACCTTGTAGTTTTTCTGTTTCATGAGACTTTATGTGACATACTCATCTTTCATGTCATATACGTGTCATTTCATCCTCCTCATAATGTTAGCCACAAAGTTCCAGGTGCGAGGGCAAAGTTACTCTTCAGGGTTTCTTCTTAATTTTTTTTTTTTTTTGGAGCGTGTATTACTAGTTATCCCATCATTATTCATAATCCTTATCTGTGTCTTTACACAATTACCTATGATAGCATGAAACCAATTTTCTTTGAACAATTTTTGACCATGTCCTGTAAGTAAAAGTTTCATAATGTAGATAGGAGGAGTTAGTGAAAGGTTTTAAACTGGTGAGTTGTACTTTAAAGTGGCAAGTTTAATAGACCCGGTCTCCAATGCGTTGTTTCTCCATGTTTCCATAATCCCCGTGAGCCACTGGAATTTCTGTACAGTGGTGTCTTGAGCAGTTTTTTCCCATTCTCCTGGAAATATTATACCCACCCAATTTTTTTTAAGTAGGTTTTAAGGAGGCCCAGTGGGGGACTCGAACTCATGACCCCGAAATCAGGAGTCACATGCTGCCCTGACTGAGCCAGCCAGGCACACCCATGCTCACCCATTTTTAGTTGTGTCGAGGCTGTGGAGCTCTGACTGACATGTGCTGCTCCCTGTCTTCAGTGCTGGGATATCCCAGGGTGATCTGAAGTGGGTTAGTGCGCACAGGCCCCGCCCATCAGTGCTGACAGCATCGCGTTTCCATAGTAGCTTCACTGTCCTCATTCATTCCATACACTTCTCCCTCATTCTGTGTTATCTTGGATGGGTGGCGAGGTCTAGCAGTAGGAGCAGTTGAGGTTGGAGTAATTTTGGTTACTGATAACTTGCACTGAAGGACTATACGTCCAGTTCAGCGTGACCCTCTCATCATTCTGATGAAGTTTTTTCTTTGTTACTAATGGCTTTTAGTCAACTCATTTGCTGTGCCTTAAATAGGATTAACATGTTGCTGTTTCTAATATACTCTTGGTAAAATATGGTCTGACTTAATTATCAAAGTGATGAGAGAGAATTATTTTCTATGAAGAACAGTGTTTATCCATTTTCTCCAATTCAAGAAATAAAACTTATTTACTTGCATTAAGACAGTTCTTGGTTATCGGTACCATTGGGGAAGTTGGATAATTGGCATTCTCAGATGATCTCAAAACTTGATTCTGTCTGATCTTTGTAATCTCCTCTTCCATCTGGCCCTTTACCAGAGGTAGGGGCAAGGCTTTAGGTTGATGGTTTGTGTGCTGGATTTTTTTGTTTCTGCAACTGGAAATTTGATGAAAAGTAGGAAGTGGGATCTCAACCAGCCACACTGGGGCATGCCATTCCTTATGGATGTAATACTGATGGGTAAAAAAATCCCATTCATTATTTCGGAATAGCCTATTTCAGAATTTCTTAATGGCTAACAAAACCTCTAGGATGTTTTCAGAAGAAAAGAAAGATTTTAGAAAAATGGAAATTACATTTTAAAAGACCTTTTTTTCAAGTCAAAACTTAATCTTTTGGGTCTAGAAAAATACATGCTTATCATGGCTTTCAGAGAAGACCCTGCACTTTAATTGTTTATGTTCTCATTAGAGTTTTCAGATCCATCTCATGATCTGGGGGATTTGTGATATGCCAGTGCCTTTCTCCCAATATAGTTAATAAATTTTTTACCTACTTTTTGAGTAACAAGTAAGATGGCTAATTCCCTGCTTATTCTATCATCTTAAGTATATGCAAGGACAGCAGGAACTCCTAAGTAGATCTCTCTGAAGGCTGTATAGCCATGTTGGGACTAGTGCATCAGTAAAGCTATTCTTGCTGAGAAAAGAAGACATGGACACGCCCCTCCACCAAAAAAAAAAAAAAAAAAAATTAAGGCCTTAAGAGACAAAAGGGTGAGAAGCACAGGAAGGTCGGGGGCAGTCATTTCTGCCAAAGAAGCTGGAGGAACTTGGAATGTAGGGACTTCCAGAAGTGCTGTTCCTTTTCTTTCATAATAAAGGAAGATGCCTCTCGTGCTCTGGAAGATTCGTGTTCCTATCGGAAACCTCTGTGTGTGGTGTTTACTATTGGCCATGTTGTGTCTGAAAAGTCCGAGGCTTTCCCTGTCACTGGCTTTCTCTGTTAAAAATTGTCTTTTTTCCTTCCCCTTCCCCATTTTTGCTTGCGTTTCCCCTGGCAGGTCAATGAGGTAAGCAAGACCAACGTTAATATCAGATACCAAGCTAACCCATCCATTGATATGACTAATCTCCTCTGCATCCGTCACCATGTCCGAGCATCCCGCTTTGTTGCTGTGTAACCCCATCCTGCCGCCATCCGTCTGCTGAGTCAGGCTCTGTCTTGCTGTTGGCATCTAGCCTCAAAGCAGGAGTAGGCATGGATTGTCACCCACGGGTCCAGTCCTCTGAGCTGTCAGCACCAGATAACTCTTCTTCCCTTACTGCACTGATTCGAGAGAGCTGCTGGGAACCTTTGTCATTGGTGGGGGGGAAACGTGGGAGAATTAATTGCTCTTTTGTCTGCATGTCTCTGTGTTACCAAGGCCTGAGTGTTGGTTGCAGCCCCTGGCCTGGCTGACAGTCTCGTATGTTCAGTTACGCAGCTCCTTCAAGCAAGCCTTCGGGAAGAAGAAGTCCCCCAAGTCTGCGTCCTCTCACTCAGACATCGAGGAGATGACAGATTCTTCCTTGCCTTCCTCACCAAAGTTACCACACAACGGTTCCACGGGTTCCACGCCGCTGCTGAGGGGCTCTCACTCCAACTCCCTGTGAGTCTGTCTGTTGGGGACGCACGTGGGTCAGATGATGCCTTTGGCCCCTAGGAACTCGCCCGAATAGGAATGGCTAGGTGTCCTGTTAGCATTAGTCTGCTCCTTGGAGTTTTGTACGTCATGCTTTCATAGGACTGCACATGTTCTCCCAGGGGTTTAGGACTGGAGAGGTTGAAAGAGAAAGGGCCCTTCCATCGTTGTTGTGATGGCGTCACTGTGGGTGGCCAGGGGCAAGGCTTAACCTCTCTGGTTCCATTTTCTTATTTGTCAAAGTGGGATAATGGTCGTTGGCTACTTAGCCTATCCTAAGGATCAGACAAGATAAATAGATGTGAAAGAGCGACAACCGTCTTGCTGGCGGGGGGGGGGGAGACTGTGTTACAAATGTTAAGAGGTTTTGCTGAAATTCTAGTTCATTTTTGTGATAAGACTTAAAGAGATTACGCCGTTCTTCTCTGATCAAAATTTGGTGTGACTCTTTCTCTAAGGTCAGCACTCAGCAATTGGAAGTTTAAAAAATGGAGAAGACTCAGTGATTATTCTCTTTACTGAAGTTTTCTATATTTGGTAAAAATGAGTCGTCCCCAGGGACTCCCCTAGTAAATTTTAAATGAGTCAATTTGTAAAGACCTCTTCGGGAACACAGCTGCTTCTATTAAGTGAGACAGGTGTTTGCTCACGTGACATTGACTTAGGTGCTATTCCCCTTAGTAACTGGGTATGTAGATGGAAAGAGTCCTCTTCGCTTGCCCAGCCAACCTCCCATGATTTCCACTGAGCACCCGCTGATCATTGCTCCATTGGGGCTGTAGGGAGACAGTCCTGTGCCCCATCTAAAAATAGAAAGCCCAGACTCTAGAGGCAGGAAGCATCTGGAATGGCTTGAGATGGACAGGTAGGACCCAGGTGTCAGCTCAGAGGGTGGCACAGCCAGCTCCCTGCGGCGGTGAGAAAGATTGCCCCTGCCCCACAGGACTAAAGTCCTTCAGAGGCCATGGTATACCAGGCCAAGAGTGAAAGAAGAACTGTAGCTCAAATGGTTTGCAGGGACAGTTAGTAAGATGAGACAGTGCCCAGAAGAGAGCCACTATGGCTGGGCTTGGACAAGGAAGTGGGTGGTTGTAGACGTCTCAGTTTCGTCGCTGGTGAAAATGAGATTAATGACATCTACTTCCCTGGGTCCTTGTGAAGGCCCAGTCAGATACTATCCATGAAGGACCTCCTTCCTCTTCTCCTTCAGTCTCAGGAGGCCAGGTGTAGGGAGCTGTCCCTAAGTCCACTTAGCCAGCAGGCCACCCTGCTGAAGATAGCAGTCGCACACATGTCCCAAGACCAGCTTACCGGAGGGGTGCGGGCAGTGTGGACGAGGGGCTCGGCTGGGTCTTTGCAGCACACCGGCTGCCTGGACACCACAGAACACAGGAAGTGGGAGACAGGAAACAGCAGAGAGCCTCGACTTCTCAGCAACCCCACCTACCCCATGAAGCACAGCTCTGTTGGGCGTCTCCATTTTACTTAATTAGATTAGCAGCTCCTCTCCTCTCGAGGAGCACCCTGGTAAGAGGGGGGCCACGTGTACTTCATTATGGGTGAGGTGCAAACTGGGGTGGGGTGCACCGCAGTACACCCCTGCAATGCCCACCCTGGGTCTGTGTTCCTGTGTAAAGAATTACGTAAATGCCCGAGAGTGTGAGTCCTGTTTGACCTGCAGGCTGCCTAAGAGGTAAATAAGGGATAGGTTGCCTGTAACTTATGCATGCCATCATCCCAGAACATCTCAATTTCTCTGACCCCATATAGCACAAGGAGCCTATGGCGGAGACAGGCTAAGTGTGTCTGGGAAGGAGGCCAGTGTGTGGCGAGTGTGGCTGCCGCATGACGGGAAGTAGGAAAGTGGCAGGAAAGGGGGCCATGGAGGCAGGCAGGGCCAGAACTTGGGAGGCTTTGAAGTAAAAATACATTTGCATCTGCTTCTATGTAGGATGAGTTATTAGCCATTGGAGAGGGTTGTTTGTTTGTTTTAAGATTTTATTTATTTATTTGAGAGAGGCAGAGACAGAGCATGAGAAGGGGGGAGGAGTCAGAAGGAGGAAGAGAAGCAGACTCCCCACTGAGCAGGGAGCCCAATGCAGGGCTTGATCCGAGGAACCTGAGATTTTTTTTTTTTTTTTTTTGAAGATTTTATTTATTTATTTGACAGAGATAGAGACAGCCAGCGAGAGAGGGAACACAAGCAGGGGGAGCGGGAGAGGGAGAAGCAGGCTCATAGCAGAGGAGCCTGATGTGGGGCTCGATCCCATAACGCCAGGATCACGCCCTGAGCCGAAGGCAGACGCTTAACCGCTGTGCCACCCAGATGCCCCCCAGGAACCTGAGATTATGACCTGAGCTGAAGGCAGACGCTTAACTGACTGAGCCACTCAGGAGCCCCGGGTTTGTGCGTGTGTGTGTATGTGTGTGTGTGTTTAAGATTTATTTGTTTTAGAGAGAGACAGCAAGGGGTGGGGGTGGAGGGGGAGAGGGAGAGAGAATCTCAAGCAGATTCCCCGCTGATCACGGAGCCTGACGCGGAGCTTGATCTCACGACCCTGAGAGATCATGACCTGAGCTGACATCAAGAGTTGGACGCTTAACTGACTGAACCACTCAGGCACCCTATGGAGAGGTTTTGTTGGTTTTTTTTCAAAGTTTATTTAAGTAATCTTTGCACCCAGTGTGGGGCTCAAACTCATGACTCCCCAGGATCAAGAGCCACGTGCTCTGCTGCCTGGCCAGCCAGGTGCTCCGTGCATTGGAGAGTTTGAAGCAGGAATGTAGGATCATCTGAATTCATGTTTCACAAAGATCAGTCTCCTTTCTGCAGATAAGGAATTCGGGGGAGCGAGAGTGGAAGTAAGGCCACCACAGAAAAGGCTAATAGCGCTCTCCCCCTCGTCCACCCCCTCTGGCCTGCTTCCTGCCCTTTGAACACTCCAATCCCACACCCCCAGGCCTTTGCCCTTTCTGTGTCCTCTGCCTGATACAGTCTTCTCCTAGATATCCTCTTTCTCCGGGTCCCTGCTCAATGTCTCCTCCTCACTAATGCCTTGTCTGCGTACCTCGCATAGAATAACACCCCCTCCCAGCCCTCTTATCCATGTTGTTTTTCACGATGGCACATGTCACTACCTGACGTGTAGATTTCCTCAAGTTATTAGTTATTTGCTCTTTGTCCCTCCCCACCCCCCCCCCAAAACACAGTATAAGCTGCATAGAGGTAAGTACTGTTGGATTTGTAGACATTCAAATATGAGGTGAAACAAATGGTGACATAGTCGTAGTGAGTCCTGGACGGCTCTAAGATGTGTTCTAGGAGAAGGTTGACGGCATGTGCTGATGTCAGGTGTGGGGGAAAGAGAAGAATAATCCTTGAATACTCCTAGATTTGTAACTTGAGTACTTGGGTATGTGGAAGCATTGCTTCCAGAATGGGTGGGAGGCATGGACAGGGCAGGGCGGGCATCAGGAGCTCCGTCTTGACTGTGTGAAGTCCGAGCTGCTCAGGAGACATCTGTGTGGAGGTGCCAACCAGCCTGGGACTCCTGGAGGTCTAGATCTGGGAGACGTGGGCTCATAGGTGGTCCCGAAAGCTGGGAACCTGAAGCATTCTCCACAGGCCTGAGGAGAGATGGAGAGGAGTCAGAGGGCCAAGGACTGAGCTCTGGGCACTCTGAAGAGCAAAGAGAACAGCCAGCGAGATGGGAAGAGGTGGGAGGAAACTGGGAGCAAAGAAAAGAAACTGCTGGGGGGTGGGGGTGGTAGCTGGGACGAGTGCTGCCAGGCAGCCAGGGAGGATGAGGGAGAGTGGATGATGATCTTGGCCGTGCAGCATTCCCAGCGGCCATCTCGAGAATGCTGCCTGCAAACCCGCTCTCCCCGTAGGGACTGGGCAGGGCAGACTCTGGGCCCTGCTGCCCTTCTCTGGCATTCCATAGCATCCATGCACACTGGAGATGTTTGTTTTGGGTCTGGTTTTCCAGAGGGTGGGCAGAGAGCAAATGCTTTTTTCCAACCTTGAAGGGTTTGTAAGAATGTGCAAATCGAGATGTGAGAGGAAGTTCAAAGAAGAAACCCAAGGCAGAGGAGTCGGGGGCCAGCGAAGTTCCTACCCTGTGGGCGAAAGGAATGGTGGTGTGGGAAGACAGAGTTTCCCACACTTGAGGCGTTTAAAATTAGGTATGCATCTGGCCGAGGCAGCAGAAATATGGGAGTGACATGTTAGGGACTACGTAGGAAAAGTCTACATCAGGTTGCTTCCGTGGCTGGTGGTTCCATGATGTGAATGAGCATGTATTGAGTGCCTGCTGGATATAGTTCAGGAGCATGGGCTCTAGACTTCGGTGGACCCACCAGATTCTGTCCTGATTCTGTTATCCTGATTTGTTTAATGGGCACGTTCATCTCTCTAGGACTCAGCCTCCCCCTTTGTAAAAGGAGATAACTGTAATACATCTCTATGGAGTTAGTAGTGGGTAGAGTAAATCGAATAATATACCTCGGATGCCCGGCACAGTGATTCATGTATTCAGTAAGCATTTGCTGAGCCCCTATTACGTGCTCATCGGTGTGATCAGGCACCGGAAACGATGCAGAGAACCCTGGTCTTGGAGCAGCTGCAGCCATGCAGGGGGTAACCTGTTGAGCGCAACCAAATTATCGGAGACGTTACCGAAGTCTAGGGCGGAAGGAAGCGAGGGAAAAAGTGCTGTCTTGGGCAGTAGGGGTAGAGAATAAAACTTAGCTGGGACTGTTGCAGAAGACCTTAATTTTTGGGACACCTGGCTGGCTCAGTTGGTGGATCCTGCCAGGCTCTTCGTCTCAGGGTTATGGGTTCGAGCCCCACACTGGGTTGAGAGAAATCTTAAAGAACTTAATTTTCAACATCATCTCTGTGTTGAGTAGGACATCTGTCCCGTGTTACCTTGCAGTTGTGTGTCTCCGAGAACTGGGCAGTTTTGGGGAGCACAGAACTCTTGGTACACTTACTCTCAACACAGACTTTTATCTTAGTTTGCCTCTCTTTGTAACGTCATTGGCCAAGTTTTGCGAAGTAGCCCACGTGATATATCCCACCAAGTGAGTGCTGAAGAAGTCTTGTCTCTCTTACCGCGAAAGCTTTCTGGGGGAAAGGTACAGACCATGTGAAGGAGACTGGGGCAAAACACCTGCCCCAGAGGGCCAGACACACCAGACTGACAGTGTGAATCAAAGCCAGTTATTCCCTGCAATGAATTGGAGCCTTCAAGGTCTGTGCGGGGCACGGTTTAGCGAAGACTGGAGTGTCACGATGCAATTTTATTCAGACTTTACACTCCATTTAATCCAGGAAACCATACTCCTCTCTCAAGAAGAAACCAGAGTTTGTGAGCTCCCACTGCACACCTTGGCAGAGCAGAAAAGGCATGACCATATAGTTAAACCTTATAAACCATAAGCTAGTCAAAGCATGTGTGGGGGGAAGGAGAGGAGGATCTGAAGTCTGAAGACATTTTCTAGCCTCTTATTCCAGATCTGTTAGCCTCAGTTTCTCATAGGCATAGAGTGTGAATAGTCTTAACATTTTCAGGAGTTTGTTAGAGGTTTTAGAAGATTCGGAAGTACAGAAACTTCCTTGGCTGCTAACCACGTCTAAAAATCAGAGGTATGGGGGGTGCCTGGGGGGTGCAGTCGTTAAGCGTCTGCCTTCAGCTCAGGGCGTGATCCCAGTGGTCTGGGATCGAGCCCCACATCAGGCTCCTCCACTAGGGGCCTGCTTCTCCCTCTCCCACTCCCCCTGCTTGTGTTCCCTCTCTCGCTGGCTGTCTCTCTCAGTCAAATAAATAAATAAAATCTTAAAAAAAAAAAAAAATCAGAGGTATGGGGCGCCTGGGTGGCTCAGTCGTTAAGTGTCTGCCTTCGGCCCAGGGCGTGATCCCAGGGTCCTGGGATCGAGCCCCATATCGGGCTCCCTGCTCCACTGGGAGCCTGCTTCTTCCTCTCCCACTCCCCCTGCTTGTGTTCCCTCTCTCATTGGCTGTCTCTTTCTCTGTGAAATAAATAAATAAAATCTTAAAAATAAAATTAAATTAAATAAATAAAAATCAGAGGTAGTTTTCCTCTCTGCATCTCTCAAATGAAAACAATTTAGATGCAGGTCGAGAGAATAACAACAAAAAGATTTGGCCACTCAGGTGTTAAATTTTTCTTCTAGTCCTTTCTGCCCCCAAAATACAGTTACATCTCTTTTAACAATTCTAAATGGTTTCCCTCTGGCAATGAACATTTCCACACCCTCAACCAGTTTTACAGGTCAGGCTTTTTTTGGCCTCAAATCCAGGACTTGGTCTTGGAGAGTGGGCTGCACGGTTATTTCTGCAGATACCACACACTCACTATGCCTTTTGGAGATAATCAACTTCAGCTTTGTAACTTTATGAACATGGGATTTTTTTTTTCTTTTTCTTTTTTTCTATCTTCAGTCCAAGAAATGTCAAAGCCGCTTATTCGGGATCACCCCTAATCCCCCCGGATCCAGTGGTCTTTGAAATCAACAGACTTTTTTTTTGAGAGAGCCCTCTTTTCTAACATGGCAATTCATCATGACTTTTATGGTCTTCCCTTGAGTGGTGATCGCCCAGGTATCTGAACAGCAAACCTAACTAATCATGTAAGGAACCCAGCCTAGAAGGACCACCTCTTAAGACAGAGGGACTCCACGGGGTCGCGGGGTCCCCCGATATGACTTGTCGCCGGAAAGGAAGACACCAAACCCCACAGTATTTTTCAGTTTTCACTTGAAACTGGGGCTTCTGTGTCATACCCTCCTGTCCACTCTCTGATGATCTCAGATGTTTCTCTTCCTTGCCATGAGCTTATTAAGCAGTGTGGACAAGTGGGGGAAGGAAAGAATGTTGCTCTCTTAAGACACTTCTAAAAGATTGAGTTTTAGAATGTGACCCAAAATAGACTAACTCCTTCCACCCAAATCTTTCGGTTACTTTCACTTTGGGGCAAATAAAAATCACCCCTCAGCCAGCTGACCTTAGAGTGTCTAATCTTTCAAACAGACAGTTGACCTTCCTTCTCTGCGTGGGTTTAGATCCCAAGGGCCACGCGGTGTCATTATAGGGGCCCAGCTGTGTACACATTGGGACGGGGCGGAGGGGGTGGTTTCAACCCCGAAGGTTACTACTCCCTTTTGCCGGCTCCTGTTTATCCCAGATTATTGGAATTTTGCTGAAAGGCACACCAAAGCCATTCTGATTGCCTGAGCTCTGCAAAGAAAGAGCGTAGAGAAGCAATACGGTCTGTGAATCTCAGGAGCTTTGGTATTCTCGCCTCCGGGAAGGCCCGGCCGGCTGGTTAGGCAGGGTGACTGCCGAACAAACCTGCTGGTGGACATGGACCGGTGGTCAGTGGAGGACTGAAAGGAGACGAACTCAGGGCTGTTCTCATCAGTTACACCTCTCCTTCCCTAGAATTTCAGAGTGCATTGATAGTGAAGCCGAGACGGTCATGCAGCTCCGAAATGAGCTGAGAGACAAGGAGATGAAGCTGACAGACATCCGCCTAGAAGCCCTCAGCTCCGCACACCAGCTCGACCAGCTCCGGGAGGCCATGAACAGGATGCAGGTGAGCCCCGGAGCGTGGGCCGAGCCCCAGGCTGTCCAGGAAGGAGCGGCGGGAAGCTGCTCTCCTCGCCCCAGGGCTGCCTTCTGCCTTCCGAGCCTTTCTCTCCTCTTTTTTTTTCTTTCTTTTCCAAAGTAGAGAGGCTCCTTCTCTTCTCATGCCCTCCCAGATATTGCACAAGGACAAGCCTTTTCAAAGTACAGGTGGAACGTGCCTCCCCCCTTTTGTGACTTCCAGCGGCTCCGCTGTCAAGTCCCCCATGCAGCAGTCTCCTTCACCTGGCCTTCAAGGCTTCTGCGGGGTCCTTTGCACTCGGAATCTACCGCCCGCCCACTTGCAGTTCCACTTTCCAGACTCCTCAACCAGAGGGAAGCCCTGACTGTTCCCTTTGCCTGCGACGGGAATTTCTGTGTCATAGGCCTAGTGTTCCCTCCACAGGGAGAACCTTCTACACAGCTGAATTGGACCCTTCCCTCAAGGATCAGCCTCCCCCTCTACAAACTCTTCCAGGCCCTGCGTCTGCAAGAGTTAGTGCCCTCAGCTGAATTCTAGATGTGTTCTTACAGCCCCTCACCTTCCACCCTGGACTGGAAGGCATTCCCGTCTTCTGGCTGTTCTTTATTGGTGTCCCTTCCTCTGGCTGTAACACCAGTGCTGCGCGCATGGTGGGTTTTCCTACATATGTGTACAGATGGAAGAGCCCTGTGGGCTCTGCCAAACGGGGCCTCACTGGAGAACCAGCATTTCCCAAAGGAGGGTCCATAGAACGCTTGTTCCATGAGAGGCTCTGTGGAAGGAGAGCTCCTGGCTCAGCTGCGTTCAGGACGGCAGCACGCTCTGTGCCCCTCCGAGGTCCTCCACGCGGAGCAGCTCCTCAGGGGTCTAAGCCCTACAGGAAAGAAACCCATCAAGCCCAGAGTCTCACAAACCTCTTGGATTGTAAGACCCTTTCTAAACAGTTAAGACTCAGGCAACAGACTCTGGGAAGCATTCCTGAGGTCTTTTCAAAGGCCAGCTCTCCACAAGGGGGGCCCTTGCCCCGCCAGACAGGTCTTGTGTGTACATGAGAGCAGCAGGCGTGGCCGGACCTCTCCGATGGTGTGACTGGCTGGACCTCGGCTGGGACTCCCGCCTGATCCCTGCACGGGGCTTTCCAGTCCCTCCTCCAGAAGACGCTTGCTCGTGTTCCATGCACCTAGTAAGCGAGTCTCTTCCTTACTCTTTGCAGAGTGAGATAGAGAAGCTGAAAGCTGAGAACGACCGGCTGAAGTCCGAGTCTCAAGGCAGTGGCTGCAGTCGGGCACCCTCCCAGGTGTCCCTCTCGGCCTCCCCGAGGCAGTCCATGGGCCTCTCCCAACACAGCTTGAACCTCACGGAGTCAACCAGCCTGGGTGAGTGGCATCCCAGGGCCGCGGGCAGGTCAGGGCCTGCAGCTCAAACTCCACTCTCCTCGCAAGAGCCCCAAGATAAGCAGATGAACAGATCAAATGGAGAGGCAACAGGCGTGCGTGCTCTTGGGGTGTGTGTGTGCCTGGGTGTGCGTCTGCTACCGACATGAGCTCAGCCGTTAGACTGCTGTCATGCTTTGCTCGAGTGCCCCCAGTTCTCCAAGCCATGAGCTTGGATCCTCTTGTCCACCATGCTGAGTTCTGTTTGATCCATTTTAAGAGGCTGACCTACAAGCTGAATGCTGCATAGAAACCCCATAGTAGCAGGTCCCCAGTTGGGGCAATGGCTTGGTCTGTGGTCTTCCTGCCTTCAGGATGGATTCCCGGCCGGCACCGTCATGAGCAAACATGATCTAGGTTTTCTTTGTAAGCATATTGAGGCTGACGCTTTGATTTCTTACCCATGATGCTGCGTTGCTATCGTTTTGGTTGAGCCTCTGCCTCGCACTTCCATTTGGCAAGGTGCATCGTCAGCCCGCTGGTTCTTTGGTTGGTCCGCCATTGATTTCTGTGGTTGCATTCTCCATTCTGCCCTCTCCCCTTCCCCTACCCCACCCCACTTCCCTGCACCCCGACACCTGGTTTGTCCCGCTGCTGTGCCAACAAGCAGCGGGGGTGTCGGGAAGCCGGCTTTGCTGTCCCCACGTGCCTAAGGCTGTTGATGTTTTCCATTCGCAGACATGTTGCTGGATGACACTGGTGAATGCTCGGCTCGGAAGGAAGGAGGCAGGCATGTTAAGATAGTTGTCAGCTTTCAGGAGGAAATGAAGTGGAAGGAGGTTAGTTGGACCCCTTTCCCTGCTCTGCTTGTCCCTTCTCCAGGTAGAACTACCTAGCTTAGTGATGGCATCGTCAGACCGTATCACCTCGGCACCTAAGGCGATTCGGACGCGCTCCTAACACTTTCCTTAACTAACCACAATCCCCAGCAGCATTTTGACACAATTAAAGTGAGCAAACGGCCCTTCCCTCCCTCTTGCGTTTGGAAAGTCTACTAAAGGGTGCTAAAGATATTCCCGCGTCGCACCTGCACGGAGCTAACCGAACACTAACCGAACACTAACATCAGTCAGAAACGGCTTTTCTGAATGTCATGTGTCCCGAAAGCACTTCAGAGACAGCTAAGCACGTGTAGCACGGAAGCGAGCTGACCAAGAGCACCGGTCTCGTCCAGTGCTCAGAGACGGCGGACAAGGTGGGACACCGAGGGGCCGAGCCACGCAGGTGGCTGTCGTGAAGCCGGTGGGGCGTCCCGACTCCCTAAGGCTGAGGATCTTGAGTTTTCTAAGTAGTTCCTATTCTCTTCCAGAGCCTCAGGAGGCCACACCCACACTAGGAACTATTTTGGGGGAGGGATGAGGGTGACAAGGTTGATTTTTAGTCATTGATTCAGTCCACGTGATGCTGGAACGGCCGTCTCTCAAGTAAGCGGAGAAAGGCTTCACGAGTCGTTATTTTAAGTGCTCTTCAGCTTTTTGTTTGCTGTTTCTGAGCATCCTTGCCGACACGCTGTTTGTCGTCTGGGAGTGCCGGGGAACCCCGCGGTGCCCACCGCGACAGAGCGGTCTGCAGCCAGACTCTCTTTGCCAGGGGATTCCACTGTGTGGCTGGCTCTCTAGTCTTGTCGAAGGGGGTAGGCGCAGATTTTGGCGCTGCCAGTGATTTTCTCCTCATCTAACCTAAAAACATATATATTTTCATATATAAAAATAAATATAAACAAGTCCATCTTCAGAGCTGAAGTAGTGGCATGATAGGACTGTCAACGGGAAAATTCATTCTTAGAATGTTCTTATAAAAAATGTAGCTGATACCTGGGATGTGCATTAATCCAATGATCTTCACTAGGAACAGATAGGTTCTACAGTTTACAGAAGTTCGAGTCCCTTTTAAAAATTGTATTGTTCTGGATCACCACGGTATCCAGATGAAGTTGGTCGACCAGATGTGTTACCTCCATTTTACAACTGAGAAACCCAGCACCCAAGCATCATTTACTTGAGGTTACAGGGCAACTGGTGAAGCCAGATCTTTTCACCATAAGGCTGGTGTTCTCTTCCCTGCTGATTTTGCTTAACTGCCACATACACCCCCACCCCCCACTGCCACTCTCCTAATCCTGTATCCTTGTGAGCATGTCAGAACTAAGATTTTAAAGTGCAACAAAATAGAATATTCTATTAATTTTTCTTTAATCATTGTGGTTAGTTAGCCCCACTCTGTGCAGAGAGCCCTGTGCGCAAAATTCAAAAGAAATAGAAAAAGAGCATTTTTTTGTGAACGTCCCAGAGTTTTACTTGTTTTCTGAATTATGTTTTAACTTTTAATTAGCAGAAAAGCAATAAACGTTATTTTTTAAAGAAGAAAAGAATTGAACGTATTCTATGCCGAAGGAGTTTAAGATCTAGCAAAGGAGATAAACTTGATTTGCAAATGAGACGTAAATACCTAAAGGTAAACAAGTACAGAGTATGTTGATATTTCAGTTGTGTATAGAACCAGTGAAGCAATGTGAGCTCTGAGCCTGGTGGGTTAATCATTGAAGGCTCCCTGGAAGAGGTGAGTTTGCAAGCAAGGTTTGGAAAGGGAGAGCTGGCAGACAGGAGAGGGGAGAGCATTCCGGGCAAGGGATGTGATCTATGCACTATACAAGGCACACCTTTAGTAGAAGGTTCTAGATTCCAGAGAGGAGATCCCCTCTTCCTAACCCACGGACTACTGTTTTTGCAAGAGAGCAGGGAAAGTTTTTAATGGTATTCCATCTACGTTGTATCTGGTGTTATAACAAATAGGACTTTTATTCCCCTCTCAAACCTTTGGTGGAGTTCTAAGGCAATCTGAGTCCTTGCTAAACTGTGTCCGAAAAGATCCGCCTGTTTTTCACCTGCATACATTTCCTTGCCCTTAGGATTCCAGACCACACCTCTTTCTTATTGGCTGCATTGGAGTTAGTGGCAAGACGAAGTGGGATGTGCTCGATGGGGTGGTTAGACGACTGTTCAAAGTAAGTGTCTAAGAGGACGGCTACGGTAGTCTGCCTGAAGTGGGGGGGGCCTGGGCTCAGGGAGGGAAGGGGCGGTTTGTGTCCTGAACGTGGCAATTCTTGGGTCTGCCCCCGTCCTTGTGTTGCTGGGATTTGTCTCCAGGCACTCCAGTAACAGGAAGCTGGTGAGTACAGACTGGTGATTGGCCGGCCAATGAGAACCGATTCCCTGGCCTTAAGCAATTATTTGAGCCTCACTGCTAATGTCCACATTCTCTCTTCACCTTAGAATTGTGTCCTATTGAATATACTTTGGAGTGAGTGCCCTGTGGCCAGGGCTAAGACCTCAAATTTCCATTCTTCACTTCCAGGGGATTTGATCCGACGTTGCCCAGCATCTTGGCCAACACTTCAGCGTCTATGACTTGTGCTTCCCATGACATTAACATCTGATCAATGGCCAGAGTCAGAGATGTTGGCGTAGTTATTTTCGTATTTGTTCTAGTCACATCACTGGAGTGGGTGGATGTTTGTCACAGGAGAAGTAACTCATGAGTACTGAGGCGAGCCTGCAAGCACAAGGTGGTTTGGAAGAAGCTTTTCGTACTTTTTTTCTTACTATCCTGAAAGGAGTCAGCAGTCATAAGCTTTCATTAATCATATCCCCTGAGCAATATTGGTAGCCTGCATTTTTGGTGCCAGAGACCATGCTAACAGTACCCCAATTTACTTCCAGGCCTGTGAGGAAGGTCCTATTATTTTCCCACTTAAAGAGGAGGAAAGCAAGGCTCGGGTCACTTGCCCAAGGTCATGGAGCTAGAACTCAACCACACTGGTCTAGTTGAGTTGGTCTGACTTTAAAACCTGACTTACCCAGTACACTCTAATCTCTTTCTATCATCTAGATTCAGGTGGCTTCACACACAGGAAGCTCTGTTCCTCTGGCCAAAGATCGTTCCCCATCTTGTAGGCCGTGGAAATGTGACCAGGCAAGGGATGTGAGTGGCTGAGGGCAGACCAATCCTGCTGCCTGGAGCCGAGACCTGAACTCTGCTGATGGGCAGCTGGGATGTCCTCGGATTAAAAAGACAACAGTTTGGGCTGAAAAGAGCCTGGGGGGCATTTGGGGGGCATCACGTGTGAGGAAGTGAGACCATTAAAGGTAGAGAGGCCTGTTCTCGAAATTCCAAGTCAGTCATCATCCAGCTGTCTCCTCGCCCACAGACCTTTGGTTCAGGTTCACTGACCTAAAACCTTTTGGTCACTCACCTCAGAGGGCATACTTCCCAAATTAAACACAATTTTTCCTGGTTAAAGACCAAAAGCTGCTTTTTTTTCTTGCAGCCCTGGGGTTTGCTCCTTTTGTCATCAGTGTGGTCTTTGCTCTGAGCCAAGAGAAGGGGCTGGTGGAGAGCTATCTTGTCAGAATTACTTTCTCATGAATTTTCCAGCACTATTCACAGGCCCTGGTGTCTTTGGGACTTCAGCTGCACTTAAGAAAAGCAGCCTCACTTCCTTGCCTGGTTCATCCAGACTAAACGTTCACGATTGTGTTAGGGCTCCCTCTACATCACTAACCAAATAAATCTACTTTAAGAGGCCTGTGATACTCGGTCATCGTCCCCATAGAAACCTCGTCCCCCCCTCGTTCCACAGCTCGGTTTCAACCCAGGCATCAACTGAGTGAGAAGATGGTCATAAATCACCCGAGGAAAACATGAGTCACGCACAGCTTTCTAGCCACATCTTTGATGGGGTCTTGATTTTATTCTTCCTAGGAATACATCATCCACGTCGACCCCGTGAGTCAGCTGGGGCTGAATTCAGATAGTGTTCTGGGCTACAGCATTGGGGAAATCAAGCGCAGCAACACCTCGGAGACCCCCGAGCTGCTTCCCTGTGGCTATCTGGTCGGCGAGAACACCACCATCTCTGTGACCGTCAGAGGTAATTCGGCTGGTGGCGGAGGTCGGAGTCTTCAGGAATTGCAGTTTTTGTTTTGTGACTTGGCGTAGAAAACCATGGCTGCAATTTTATGTGCACATGTGTGTGCGGGTAGGTTTCTCTACCCCTGCAACCACAGTCGTTCTTACCTAAGCAAGTTCAACGGCCTTTAGCTTTTTCCACCACCACCGGAAGAAGACAATTTTAGTTTATTGCTGAAATTACAGAACAAAAGGTCCCATTAAGCCTTATGACTCTGAGATGTTGGAATCTTAATAGCCCTGCTGAAACGGGGCTCCACCGGTATCCAGGGGTTACTCTTGCCAGCCGGCCTCGGACGTGCTCCCGTTCTATGGGTGGGAACCGCGATTTGCTCAAGAGCCACTCTTGCCCACGCACGGTGCTGCTGGCGTTTCCGATTGCCTCATCACCCAGGGATGTTAGGCCCCAGGCCAAAGCGTGTTCCAAGGAGCGCTAGGCCCACAAAGTATCTTGTGGGGGGAGAATCTGGACCAAATAAGTCTAGAAAAGTGCATCATTAGACCCATTTGTGTTCAGGGGACAGGAAGACAGGAGTGTACGTGTGCACTGGCTCTATCCTTGGATATGCTGACTGCTGCCAGTAAGAAGCCTGTAGAATCCAATCGGACACAAATGGATTTGACTGCAAAACCCCTTTTTTCCCTATATTTTATGAACCCCCCCCAAGAATAGATTAATGAACACTGTACGAAGCTCAGCCTTCAGGTTGTCCCATCTTACTTCCCCATAAGGCACAGCTTTTGACTCTAGTTTTAACAGGGCACTTTTTGGGTTGTTTGATGCAAGCTTTGTTTCCTGGTTGGAAGGTTTTCCAGAAGCACCCCACCATTCCTTAGGAGCAGGAATTTACACCTTGCTCTGCCAGTGACGGGCCTAATGTTACCACTCAAGCCTCACACACAGGCTCCTTATCTTGCCGGCAAGTGAAATTGCACCCACGTGGCCTCGGGCTGCAGGTGACAGGAACCTACCCCAAACTAGCTTTAGCGGGAATGCTAAACACACCTGGAAAATGGCAGGAACAGCTGCAAACACTGCCAGGTCCGGGCATCCCAACAGTGCCCTGAGGACCAGGCCTGCCTCAGCTTGGCATATTTTCTGAGCTCTGTGCATGGCTGCTGAAATGGCCCAGGTAGCCCTGATTCATCCTTTTGGCTGGGGAACCTAAAAGTAAGAGAATGTCCTTCTGGAAAAGCGTGACAGAAAATTCGTCCAGGTGATTCTGGCCCACCTGAGTCAAATGGCCATCACTGAACCAGTCACTATGACCAGGGAGAGGGTTTGGCCCAGCCTGGGCCCTTGGGAGGCTGAAGGTGCTGCATCAGCCCCACTTGAACCACCTGGAATGAGCTCCCCATAAGAAAGAAGAGTCCTACTAGAAGGGGCAGGAGGGAGGGTACCAGGCACAACAGAACAGTGGTGCTGTACAGGAACCCTTCAGGGAAAGCCTTACACGGCACGGCTTGAACTACGCGTCATCCACACCGGTGAGCGTGCTCGGTCATTGTAGGTGACAGCTGCAGGCACCGAAGGGTGACCAGACCTGGTCTGCTTGCAGAGACCAGACCTCTGTAGAAACAGGGACAAGGTGGTCTCCCGAGGTGGAACGTCGTTCCCCCCACCCCCCACCCCAGAGCCTGGTCTGCCCCAGTTAGCACCAGTTTGTTCAGCAGCTCGAGGAATCAGCTCAGGTTTATTTGTAAGCAACACCTGGCTTCTTATTTTCCAGCAGTGCTCGAAACTCATGCCTCAGGACAACATAAACCATACACGAGTTTGAGCTGGGAGGTCCACTTGAGTGGTACCGGGGGCGGGGGTGTGACTGGGCATGCGTTACTGCAGTGCGTTCATCTGCAGAACGGTCACTCCCAGCGGGTTTTAGGGCAAAAGAGCAGCGTATATGTAGAGAGATGTTTTTGTGCGTTTTTTCCTCTCTCATTATTAAGTTTAGACTAGAGACCTTGCATTCCACACTTTGCATTGAGTTTCAATCATTGTAGGCTACACTGAGCTCAGGAACAGCAACGTCTTAGGCCTGTACCTGGAAGATAAGTCATTTAGAGACCTTCATCATGGTCATTCTGGAATAGTCTCCTGCATGTAGGGGCCATTCTCAGTTGCAGGAGGATTAGAAACAAGCATATAAATGCATTTGTAGGGTCTGTTTGCAGTGAATAATTATGTAGAAGGAAGAAACTATCATGAAATAGAATAACCGGGGGCGCCTGGCTGGCTCAGTCAGGGGAGCACGTGACTCTTGATCGCGGGCTTGTGAGTTCGAGCCCCACACTGGGTGTAGAGATTACGTAAAAATGAGATCTTTAAAAAATAAAATAGAATAAATGCTCTTCAGTTCGTTTTTTACCTACATATATTAGTTTTCTTAAGGTGAGTTTTAACAGAATTACTTTAGGTTTTAGACAAGTAACCTTGGATGGATCTTCTCTTGAGAATGGTATCAAGAAAATAATTCTTTTAAAAAAGCCAAGAGCCCTGGGGCACCTGGGTGGCTCTGTAGGTTAAGCATCTGATTCTTGATTTTGACTCAGGCCATGATCTCAAGGTCGAGTCCCACGTCAGGTTCCACACTCAGCAGGGAGTCTGCTTCTCTCCCCCTGCCCCTCCCCCTGCTCCCACACATGCTCTCTTTCTCTCACTACAAATGAATAAATAAATCTTTAAAAATAAAACAAATAAATAGCCAATGGCCCTGGGGCGCCCGGGTGGCTCAGTCAGTTAAGTGGCTGCCTTTGGCTCAGATCATGATCCCAGGATCCTGGGATCGAGCCCTGTATAGTGCTCCCTGCACAGCAGGGAGTCTGCTTCTCCTCCCTCTGCTCCTCCCCTCTGCTTATGCTGTCTCTCACTCTCTCAAATAAATAAATAAAATCTTAAAAAAGAAAAAAAAAAAAGCCAGGATGCCTGGGTGGCTTAGTCAGTTGGGTTTGGCCTAGCCTGGACCCTTGGGATCCCAGGGGTCCTGGGATCGAGTCCCAAATCAGGCTCCTTGCTCAGCAGGGAACCTGCTTCTCCCTCTGCCTGCCACTCCCCCTGCTTGTGTTGTCTGTCTCTCTCTCTCTGACAAATAAGTGAATAAAATCTTTAAAAAAAAAAAAAAAGCAAACAGCTCTGGTTGGTGGAGCTGTCCCACATGGGAAAGGGGAAAGATAGGTTTCCTCTTGACATTGCTGAGGCTCAGAGGGCTTGGTGGGTAGCATTTCAGCCTTCGCCTACCAGTCATCACATCCCTGCATCAAATTGCATTTCTTTGTTTTCAAGATGAAAGTGTGGCCACCTTTGTGGCATATCTGAGTGTGGGCAGCAGTGGCACAGGGCACGAGAGAGAAGAGGGTGACAGGCAACCCCAGGGTCTTGGCAGACATGGGAGACTCAGGTGTGGTCTGGGCAGACACCAGCAGCATGGTAAATCCAGACAGACACGCAGAGCCTGGAGTCTCAGGAACCCTGCAGAGGACAACCAGGGCCCGAGGGCCTGGGTGTTAGAGTGCAGTCTGAGTCTGGGCGTGTCGGCCGAGCCTGGTGCTAGGCCACACGGTGCTCGTGAGCAGGCTACAGTGGCTGTTTGCGCTCAGCCTTCCGTGTCCCCGGGTGGGCCACAGTCTCAGATGAGTGGCCGCCATGGAAAGAGCGAGGCAGTCCTGGATGGCAAGCGCAGAGCTACCCACTCCACAGGGCTTCACACCCTTCCTGTCCCTTTCCTTCCAACACAGGGCTCGCCGAGAACAGCCTGGACTCGCTGGTGTTCGAGTCCCTGATCCCCAAGCCCATCCTGCAGCGCTATGTGTCCCTGCTGGTGGAGCACCGGCGGATCATCCTCTCCGGCCCCAGCGGCACCGGGAAAACCTACTTGGCCAACCGGCTGTCCGAGTACTTGGTGCTGCGGGAGGGACGGGAGCTGACGGATGGTGTCATCGCCACCTTCAACGTGGACCACAAGTCCAGCAAGGTGAGGAGGTCGTTTGGAGCTGCCGCCCAGCCAGGGGTTGCTGGGTGGCCCTTTCAGAACTGTCCAGGCCACCACCGTGCTGATGGGAAAGCATTGTTGCCTGTGTGCTCTCCCTTGGGGTTGTGAAAGCCTGGGGGAGGAAGTCAGGATGGGGTAGCAGGAGGGAAGCCTTGCACCCAAAACTTCCAGCAAGAGTGCCATCTGTAAGGCAAGCTGGTTCATTTCTCACTTGCCTGCTCTGAGCTAGGAGTCCTTTAGGATCACCCCAGAAGCATCCATTTTAGTTTACCAAGAATTAGTCATGTGCCTCCTTGGTGCTCTGGTTTCTCCCAAATGATAAACGTCCTCTTGAACAGTGATGACACTCATAATAACAGCTCACATCACAGACTGCTTGCCCATGACCAGCAAACCGGCCGCCTCACGACAGTACCCTCAAGGGTCAGGTCATGGCTACTCTCGTGTCACAGAGGAGGGACCTGAGGCTCGAGGCAGGTGGCCATGTGCCTAGGACCCCTCGGATGGTACAGAGCAGTGGACTAGGGCTTGAGTCAGAGTCCTGAACTCCAGAGCCAGCAAACAGGCTCAATCCTGCTTCCTGGGGACCAATGGAGACGTCCGGACCTGGTCCCGGGCGAAGATCGTGAAGTGCTCTCGCAAGCCTGTTCCCTGCTCACGCGGTGGGGGGTGATGGATGATTTGCTCGGGCTGGCCCTGAGCAAGGGGACTGGTGAGTCAGAGGTGATTGGGAAATGACGCTTCTGCCTTACGACTCACCTGGCGTGCTCGAAGATACAGACCTGGACCTCATCCATGACTGCCCTCGGTAGGTTTGGCAGGCCGGAGTCTGCGCATTCGCAGTTTGCCGGCTGATTTTAATGTCGGGCTAGACTAGAGAGACGTTGTCAGAGTGCCGATACCCAGAGTGTCTGTGTGAGCCTGCCAGGGGAGGGCACCCTGTCCCAGAACCAGCGAGAGAAGGACCCCTGGGCCCGTGGCTCGGGGGTCGAGCCCAGGCTAGAATCGAGCGCCCTCTCACGTTCCCCTTGACCAGCACCTCTGCACAGTTCAGCTTACCAGCCGTACCCCACGAGCCTGTGTAGGGGAAGGAAGGCTCTGGAAACTCTGTTCTTGTCAGGTGCCCGAGGCCATGAACCCCTGGTGGAAAGGGGCTAAAGGAAGAAGAAATGACTAGTACCTTGAGAAGTGGGGCTTTTTCTGATGCTAGCAAGCCACACTGTGACTTAGAAGGGAGGCCGATATGTGAGTTTGTAGGTAGTGNNNNGAGCTACCAGGCCGGCACATAGGACAGTCTGATGCGACAGAGAGCACGCACTGAGGCAGGCCCCGAGTCCGGAGCCCGGTGCCTGATTCTGCTGTGCCCTGTCTGCCTCATTGGTAAAATGGAGATGATCCCAGTGCCCACCCAAGGTTACCGTGGGGCTACAGAGCTGTGTGTGAGGCTCTAAGTCCCTGGCTGCTATTATTATGATGGTAACACTAGCAGGCAGGCATTCTGGTCCCTGGCCAGTCCTCCACCTGCTGTATCAGCCTTCTCTGTTTTGCTCCGTTATCCTTCCTCCTCCTCTTCTGACACACAGCCCTAACCCCAGCCGTGCTGGGCTGCATCGTAGTTCCAGCTCAAGCCAGTCCCCTACCTCTTCTGCACAGTTCAGTCCAGACCTTCAGGGCCCCTCTGCATGTAGACCCATCTCCCCTGCACTGTTGGTTGTCCGTCAGTCCATCTGGCACTGATCAGCAGTGCTTGCTTGCGTGGCGGGGGGGGGAGGAGGGGAGTGGTCCTTCGCTGTATCGATGCATCAAAGGCTTGTGTAAATGGCCCTCAGGCAGGTGCTGTGGAAGTACAGAGTTGTATAAGGCACCTGCCCTTGGGAGCTTTCTGGAAGGTGGGCATAATAAGCAATATCAAGAAAAATGACAAAACTTGTAGGGGAGTGATAGGAGCAGGGATGCGAAACCGTGCCTGGGCACCCCACAGTGCCGTGCTCCTGCCCTGGCAGGTTTTCTGTTACCTAGTGCGTTCTAGGAGGCAGGACCCAGGCCTTCCTCACCCCCACCGCACCCCACATCTCCTGAGCCCCCAGGATGATGATGTGTAGCAGATGGGCACTCAACACAGGTTTGCCACTCGGCCTCCTGAAAGGCCTCTCCACCTGTGTTGACCCGGGCAAAGTGGAGGTTCTGAGCGTGTGCATCTTTACTGGGGTGCATTCACCCACTTCTTCCGCCGGCCTCCCCAGGAATTGCGCCAGTACCTGTCCAACCTTGCTGACCAGTGCACCAGCGAGAACAACGCTGTGGACATGCCCCTCGTCATCATCCTGGACAACCTGCATCACGTCAGCTCCCTGGGCGAGATCTTCAACGGGCTGCTCAACTGCAAGGACCATAAATGGTAAAGGGCAGCTCTGACCTCATGGCCCCCGGAGGACAGTGGCCACGGGATGTGTGCAGCATGGGCACGGTGCCCCCGCAGCCCGGGGTCCGCACGGGGGGCAGGGGAGGCCAGCAGCCATCTGCCTGCACGCGCAGGCGCCGTGGGCTTCTGTGAGCACCTTCCCTGGCGTGCCTTTGACTCACAGAGCCTTCTTTTCCTTCCTGTCCCCACAGCCCTTACATAATCGGCACAATGAACCAGGCTACCTCTTCTGCCCCCAATCTGCAGCTTCATCACAACTTCAGGTAAGGCACTGCTGTTCGAGTGCCCGTGTTGGCCGTCGTGCTGAGCATTTGCCCTGGCATAACTCATTTCATTCCCACCACAGCCTCAAGGAGTTAGCTTTATCTTGCAAATGGGGACAGGGAGGTGTGGGGTCCCACAGCCAGTTGGTGGCAGAGCTGAGATGAGCCCAGGTCTCCCTAAGTGTCCGCCCTGGGCTAGCCATGTCAAGGATGTGGCTCTGGGCTTGCCTCCCCGCACATCCCCAGTGATGCATCTCTCTGCCCCAAGTGATCACGAGCAGTGGAAGCTCTTGCTTGTGAGTGTCGCCTCAGAGCTGGGTCTGTGGGCCTTTGAGCTCCAGCTGCTGGGAGACCCTCTGCCCTGGCCCTGTAGCGGGGTGCTGTCACTGCTGGGATGTGGGAAGGACTGTCCAGCTCGGTCGTGCAAGGTCGCGTTGCTGCTTGCCTTGCCGTGGCTGGATGCCCTTTGCCCTGCACCACCTCCCAGACAACTACATCACGCCCTCTCCTGCTGGGCCCTTAGATGCAGGGGAGAAACCACTCCAGGGTAGGCCCCTGGCCCTGTTTCACTGGCTGTTCTGCAGGCATCTCTGAGGGAAATCTATTGAAAGTGGGCCTGAACTGTGAACATCAGAAACGTCGACTCCCCCAGGCCTGAGATCACGGCCACCTCTGCATCCAGGCTGTCCTGTGTCGTCCGTGCTTTCTCCTCCTGCCCCACCACCACAGCTCCCAGCACACCGTTGCTGTAACCACCGTGCCTGCCCGCAGCTTGGCACCCTGCAGGCCATCTCCTGTGCTAGTGGCAGCTGAATGAGCATTCTAGAATTCAGATCTGACCAGAAAACCCTCATGCTTCAAGTCCTTCAGTGGCTCGCCATTGCCTCCCAAACGGAATCAGACTCTGTAGGTTGCAGGTCCAGTCCAAGCACTGAATTACACTGGTCACACTGACTCTCTGGCAGGTTCCCCGAACACCCCACGTGCCTGTGCAGATGCGGCAGCCTGGTCTCCACCCCCCACCCAGCCCCCTTCTGGTCTCAGACATCCCCTCCTCTGGAGGCTTCTCTGATTCCCCAGCTTTTGTCACGTCTCATTCCTCTGTTTGTTTTTCTACTTCCTCCAGTGGACCAGTGCTTCTGGGCAACAGGGACCGTGTCTTGTCTTTGTTACAGCTCCAGCGGCCAGCCCACAGCCTGACTTCCAGCACAAGAGGCAGCAGCTCAGTGGTTAGAGCTCAGACTCGAGCTGGACCGTGCTGGATCTGATCTTGGCCCTTCTATGTTAAATAGCTGTTTGATCTCGGAGAAGTTGTGCAACCTCTCTGTGCCTCAGCATTTCCATCTGTGAGATGGGGCTGGCAGTCCTAGCTCCATCACAGGGCTGCCGTGAGGAATTGGGATTTGATGCGTGTGCAGCGTTCAGAACAGTGTTCAGTGCACAGTGAGGCCTGTCTTAGTAGCAGAGATACCTTCCAGATCTAATGAGCTTCGATGGGGGAGGCTGGCATCGTTTTTATCAGTCATCATCACTGAAAAGCATTGCTGACTTTCCTCCAGGTGGGTGCTTTGTGCCAACCACACAGAGCCCGTGAAGGGCTTCCTAGGCCGGTTCCTGAGGCGGAAGCTCATGGAAACAGAGATCAGTGGGCGGGTGCGGAATGCGGAGCTGGTAAAAATCATCGACTGGATTCCCAAGGTCTGGCATCACCTCAACCGCTTCCTGGAGGCTCACAGCTCCTCAGACGTCACCATAGGTAAGTGGGCGGTGGGAGGCCGGGGTGGGGGTGGGGGCGGCAGGCACTGCTCCTGGAGCTCTGGCCGCCTCAGACGGGTGTCCTGGGAGCCCTGGCCCGGACAGCGTTTGGCAGGCACAGGTCAGCTGGGTGCCACACTGTACGCACGGATGAGAAGGGGACAGAGGGATGATCACAGCCCAGGGCACACCCCACAGAGGCTGCCGGTCGCCTGCGTCCGGTGCTGTGTTTCTTTCCCCCTCTTTGCGCAGCGCACCAGGGCTCATCAGCAGCAGAGAGAGGCCTCCAGCCCGGGCTGATGCAAAAACAGCCGGCTCTGTGAAGAGCCCCCAGCGCAAGGCTCCCCCAAGCGCAAGCCATCCGGCGACATTGGCTCTGCTTTAAAAATAAAATGCTATCAACATTCCCGAAGCTTAGGGTTCAGAGGAAAAAGACCACTGATCATCCCACCATCCTAACATAATGTTAATTTGAGCTTCTGTTTCCTGTCCTTGTCCAGACATGTAGGCTCTGTGTAGTTGCAAATACAGTGTGCACGGAGGATGCTCTTTTCTTAATTTCACACCGTCCCCTGAGCATCCGTGTGGCTGCTCCGTTTGCACAGTCCTTCCCAAGGCTACAGAGTAATAGATGTGGCCGTTTCACGGCTGTCACTTGTGGAACCGTTTCTGTCTCTTGGACGCCGAGCCTGCTCTGGTTCCAGCGGGCAGGCTTCATGCTACTGCAGTGAACGTCTTTTCCCACAAAGCCTCTCCTCTCTTTTGGGTGATTTCCTGGGAGGGGGAAGAGAGATCCCAGGGAAGCGGTACTTCTGCTGTCATTCAGAACATCACGGGGTCCCTCCTGTGGCGTTTGTTCCGGCCGTGGCTTCTCTTAACCCCCCGGTTTCAGCTCTGACGGGATCTCCCTGTGGTCCCCAGGCCCGCGGCTCTTCCTGTCATGCCCCATCGATGTGGATGGCTCCAGGGTGTGGTTCACCGACTTGTGGAACTACTCGATTATCCCCTATCTCCTGGAAGCCGTCAGAGAGGGACTCCAGGTGAGGAGCGTGCTTGCCGCGGGCCTCAAAATGGGGGCGGTGCGGGGGGACTGTGCTGGTGACCAGTGAGTTGTATCTCCTCCTTTAGACGTCTCACTGACATGGGGTACCAGCCCCTCACAGGGGAGGCCATCAGTAGGACATACTTGGCTGCAAATCCTGGCTCTGCCACTGTTACTGTGTGACCCCAGGCAAGTTGTTCAACCTGTCTGTGCCGTAGTGCCCTGGCTGATAGAAGAGGAGAATGATGGTCCTCCACCACAAGGAGTGACCCTGCTCCTTTAGACCTGAGTGTCCAAGAATGCCTTCTGGGCATGGCTCTGAAGGTGGAGTCTGAACTGCCCTTCCTGGGGTTCATGGTAAAGGAGCATTGGGTCTCTTTCCCACCAAGAGCGAGGAGGCAACAGGTTGGAAGGATTTGGGGATGACGCTAGAATATTCCATCTGGCACAGGGAACAGAGACACATCACATCTCATGGGACTTACCAGTTCAGTGTGAAGCAAGAAAAGTCATTTCTTCTCTGTGCTGTGAGGTCGTTTGAAAGGAGGCCCTCAGGTGGCTCAGAGACCAAAGTATTGTGTTTCACAGGGTGGTTTTCTACATAGGATTTCATTTAACAAAGGGATGTCTCTGTTTTTAAAGAAGTTCGATTCCCCACTCCCCCTGTGTTACCCTGAGTCCATGCTAACTGTGTGCTGGACGCTGTGCGGGGTCACTTCTCCCGTGACCCTGTGAGGGGAGCGAGTGGCCGTGAGGGACTGTGGTTCAGAGCAGACAAGCGTAGCCTTGCGGTGGCTCTGCTCGCTCTATGGAGTCAGGCTCACAGAGGCCCAGGTGTTCGCTCCCTTTGTCTCAGGCCACAGCTCCTGAGCCAGTGGGCATGCCAGGCTCCTCCCTGCCTAGGGGAAGGTGAATGTCCCATCTGTCTGTCCGTCTGTCCAGCTGTCTCTGCTGCTTCCCAGGGCTGCCTCGGGGCTCTGCTGCCATGGGGCCAGGGAGCTTTTATGACGATTCCTTTGCCTGCCATGGTCCTGACCCAACCATTCATCACCTGGTGTTGAACATGTCTAGTGGCGAGTGTGGAAGCTTGTAAAAATATCTTCTGTCCTTGCAGATGATGTTCACATCGCCTGATGTACATTTGTCTTATGACTCAGTCCCCAGTCCTGTTCCCCTTCGGAGCTGTCATTGTAAATGTTTGCCAAAGTGTCTGAGGTCTATAGAGCGGCTCAAAGGACCTGTGTTCCCCGGGTGGGCGGGGAAGAGTGTTGGGCCATTTGTCGGATGACCCAGCCTGCTCTGAGACCCTGGGCAAGTCTCCTGTCCATAGGCCTCAGGTTCCCTGTCTGTGATCTGAGAAGCTTAGACTAGTATTTTCTCTGGCTGGCTTCTGTGGAGCCCAGAAGGTCCTCAGGCTACTCCGTGGTAGGGTCAGGGGAAGAGCAAATAATTGAAAACCTCTGGGCCACGATGTTTAAGGATTGGATGAGCTCCACATCCCAGCCGTCTGCTCTGCAGCCCTGAGCCTCTCCTCCAGACTGACTCCGGAAGTACGGCCCTGCTTCAGCCTCACATGTGAGGTCTGGCTTGGGAAAGGGGACCCAATCCTCCCTTTGGAGGGAGAAGCTTCGAAAATTGCAGGGATGTTTCTGATGGAGAACAGCCTTCTTCACTTCTGAATATTCCCCAAATGCCT
Source organism: Ursus maritimus (assembly GCF_017311325.1). Taxonomy (NCBI): domain Eukaryota; kingdom Metazoa; phylum Chordata; class Mammalia; order Carnivora; family Ursidae; genus Ursus; species Ursus maritimus. The sequence continues at coordinate 8,330,830 of NW_024424786.1, forward strand.
GTGTGTCCCTCCCTTCCTGGCGTGCACGCACGTACACACCACACCTTCACGTGACCCCTTCTCGCTCAGACTACGAATTGCCTTTAGAACACCAGACTGAATCCTCAGGCCTGAGACTCACCACTGCCCCAGGTGAAGGAAGATTTAGCGACAGACAAGGTGAGGGTGCTAGACGGGAGAGGTGCAAGCGTCTGAGAAAGCAGTGAGGTCATAGGAGGCCGTGCGTGTCTTGAGCTCAGGAGGAGCTGGTCGCTAATGGGGAGGGATGGGTAAGCCCGTGTGCCACGAGGGCAGGGTGGGCGGCTTCCCCGACAAATCAGACATCAAGGTCAGAGGTGCCGTAGGCAGTCGTGAATCAGCCAAGTTGACACATCCGTCTGATGGACAGGCTGGTCTGCCTCTCCCTGCTCTGGTTTTGGCTGAATCACGTGGCTCTTGCTGATACCAGCTGGACTCAGTTAGGAGGGGTGGAGAGGGGACAGGCCCAGACAAGGAAGCTGAGGTCCTGGGTTTGAATCCAGCTCTGCTTCATAATCTTTCATGGCTGGCACTTCTGTTTAGACCCCGACGACCCCATCTGGTAAACGAGGCCAGGTGACCCCAGTTCCTTCCAGCTGGGGCAGCCTGTGACCTGGATAGATGTGGTCTGGTCAGTCAGAGCTCAGCTCCGTTCTGTTAGCAAGTCCTCTCTCCCCTCTCACCTGTAGGAGTCGTGGGAGGGCAGAGGGGGCAGACGGACAGACAGGCTGTGGTCCAGGTGCAGCCTCACTTTGGAGCTGCCCTGCAGACACGGTGGGTCAGGAGTCTTTGGTCTGTGTACCCTGTGGCCCCCTGTCGAGGGGGTGCCTCCCAGAGCCACAGCCAGCACCGCACTGGGCGAGCGCACCTGCCACAGCGCCGACTCGGTGGTGCATGGAGGCCGACAGACTTGGATTCCCAGTCTGCTGCCTTTCCTCCCTGGGCCTGTCCCCTTATCTGGGAGACTCGGGGGTCGGGGATCGTACTTCCCCTTGGAGTCACATGGAAGTGCAGTATTTGCAAAGCGCTACTGACATGTGGTCAGCGGTAAGGTGCGACAGCCACGGTGGCGTTACAGGGAAGATGAGGGCCGTTTTGTGTGCAGAGCGCTGCCTGGGGAGGGGCGGGGCCCGGGTTTCTGTCCTTGAAAGACGGTATAGATTTCCTGACATTGCTAGTGAAAGTCACTGTGATAATTTTATCATTAAATATGTAAGACTTAAGAAAAGGCCTTGAACAAAGTGATAACATAGTTTTCTGTCAGTTGTTATGGACAATTTTGGAGCATAGTAGTTGAGAGAGAGACTGAAGATTCTGATACCCGTCCGTAACCTCTGTTAGCAGTGTGCTGTTTTGAAGTGACCGGTGCTGCCGTGAGGGGCTCTGAGAGTCTGAGCTGCTTCAAGAAATGGGGTTTTATCGAACCAGGGCTGTTGGTGACCCCCTGTGGTGTTGATGCCCAGCGCTCGATCCGTGTGGGGGGTCATCTTCGGGGGGGTCACCCCATGGGATACTAGAGCCGGCTTGTGGGAGCCGATGGTCAGCACCTCCTTCCAGCTCCAAGTTCAGTGCTACCATATTGGTGGTTTGAAACTGGCCCTAGAAAGAGTATTTACACCACAAAAATGAACAAATGCTTCAAATCACATGGTTGGAGTCCCCCCACCAAGCAGCTACTTTTCACTTTGAATCACCAAAGCGTAGAGTTGAGGGTGACCTGGCGAGGCAGTGGTGGAGCTAAGATGTGGACCCAGGTCAGCCTGACTCCAAAGCCAGACCTGTGGCCCTTAGGTCACATGGCCTTCAGTCTTAGCACGTCAAGCTGTGGGTACCTCGGGAAGCTTCCTTCCTTAGAATTCTGGAAGTGGAGTTACTCCATTTGGGAAGGCGTAATCCTGGGCTTGAGGAGGTTTCCAAAGGCTGCACAAGCAGGGCTGCAGAAGAGGTCCCGGGCCACTCCCAGACTATTCCTTCTTTGCCTGTTTTCAGCTCTATGGAAGGCGGGCTCCCTGGGAGGATCCCGCCAAGTGGGTGATGGACACCTACCCCTGGGCAGCCAGCCCACAGCAGCACGAGTGGCCCCCCCTGCTGCAGCTCCGGCCTGAGGATGTCGGCTTCGACGGCTACTCCGTGCCTCGGGAAGGGTCTGCGAGCAAGCAGATGCCCCCCAGCGACGCCGAAGGAGACCCACTGGTGAGTCCTCAGCTCCCAGAGCAGCTCAGCATTCACTGAGCACTTGCTATATATTGGTCATGGCGCAAGGCATGCTGGGAATAGAGACGTGACCAAGCCAGGGTCTCCCTTGGGAAGGCTGGACCCACCCCAAGGTTAGTCATACTTTTGCCAATGTTACCGTCCATCGTGTCAGTTTTTCACTGCAGCCTTTAACCCTCTGAGATTTGTTCTGGTATAAGGTAAAAGGTTACAAATGTGATTTTTCCCAGCCTACACGCCCCTGTCCCATCTTTGCCCTCTGATTAGAGTACCAACTTCCTGTCCTGCCCCGTTCATCTCTCCCCGTCGTGACAGAGCAGAGGCAGAGACTGCAAAGGAGCAGAAGCCCGAGCCAACTGAACGGGCGCACAGGCAGGGAGAGGTGTGAGGGCATGAGGAACTCCCAGAGGGCGGGGAAGCCTAAATACGGGTCCCGAGGCCAGCGACCTGAGTTAAGTCTGTGTAACACTGCCTGAGCTGCTTATGTGCCCCCACCATTGCGAAAGCAAATAAAGGCCCTTTGAGAAGAACCTAGACCAGGGACGGTAACACTGTAATTAGTGTTCTCTGCCTACGGGAGACCCATACATAGTCATACTGCCAAATTAGACCTCATAAATCAAAAGCTCTATTAAAGAAGGTGAAGCACATATCCCAGAGCCTCCCGTACTTAAGTGACCATTATCATGCCTTCAATTTACCCTTGAGCTCCCTTGGCAGCTAAGGCAAAAGGAGAAACACAGCAGAAAATATGACCTGCCTTACTTAATGAAAGAGCGTATTCATGAGGGATGCAGCAGGATTGAAAGACAGCTGACTTGTTCTTTCCCTGATGACTCACTGATTTGCTAGATAAAAATAATAATCATCATCATCACTGCTTTGGCTTGTCCGCCATCCTCCTGACTGGCAGGAAGGAGCTGGGGTCCTGTTGAGCTTTTGCTTACAACGATGGTTTTGCAGAAGAGAGGACCAGATTTTAAAAGCCAAGTCGAACGTTAATTATGGCTGAAGCTAGAGTCATGGAGATGTTTTTGTGGCCACAAGTTCACGAGCTCTTCCCTTCCATAAAAATAGAATTTAGGAGATATCTAGAGGAAAGAATGGCTCCCTCACCCCCAGAGCCTCTTCTCTTACGCAGGAGTGTTTGTGTCCCTGACTACACATAAGGGCATTTAAGTAAAACCTGGAGCTCTTGGAATAGTTACACAGAACTCTCTCTCCAGGTCCCCAGAAGTGAGCTGTGCCAGCTCGGTTACCCCCAGTTATCAAATAGATACTTGGTGTTTCTCCCTGCCCAGGGCCCGAGGTCTCTTGTTGACTGGTCTCTCTCTCCCTCATGAGACTGAGGCCTCCAGGAGAAGAGGACTGACTCGTTTTTGTTCGAGAACATACACTGTAAATACACTGGGGCTGTCTGATGAGTGGATAATCGCGGCTGCCAAGGATTGCCCGTTGTGCTTCGGCTCCGCCTCTTACCCGGTCACGGCTACACCGATGGGCACCACTGGTGGTGGTTCTGCGCCCTGGCTCACCCAAGGAGACCGCAAGGCATCCTGAGGGGCAGCTGGATGTCATCTTGGCCATAGCTCAGAGAGACCCTACTTTCTAGCTTACTTGCTACATAAAATATAAAAGACACAGTTTACAGTTGCACATAAAATTAGTTCCTACTTCCCCCTCTCAGTGGCAAACAAGTAACCAATAGACTGTAGACAGGGAAGGTCTCAGAACATTCTTTAAATTCTTAAAGTCGAATGATGATGGTGATAGCAGATCTCATTTATTGAGCACTTCCCCATGTGCCAGGCCCTATTCTGAGGGTCTAATGCACATGCTGTCCTTCACTCCCCCCTTCAACCCTCTGAGATACAGGTGCTCTTGTTCTCTCCGCTCTGCAGATGAAAAACTGGGGGCTCAGATATGGTAGATAATTTGCCCGGAGTTTCCTGCCTTAGAATCCAGGCCCCTCTGTGCCTTGTGGCTCCGCTTGTGACAGGTGCTGTCCTTTACCCCCGTGGGGGCCTTGACAGGAGCGGGAGCGCAGCCGGCTCCAGGCTGCCCAATGGCCAGAGCCAGATGTACCCACCGGCTCGGTGCTCCCTGAAGGGGGAGCCACGTGCTTCAGCTGTCAGCTTGACTGGCATCTCTGCGCCATCTGGGGGCTGTGCTTGGGTAAGGTGTGTCGCTTGCAAATAAAAAATAAATACTGTATTCCTAGAAGGCTTCTTATTTTGTTTTCTGTGCTCTGCATATATTCACTCAATCCACGCCCACGACGTCGTAGGACAGGTACGATTGTTCTTATGTGGCCAGTGAAGAAGCTGAGGCATAAAAAGGTTAAGTAACTTGCACAAGGTTATGTGGCTCGTAAGTGGTAGAGCCAGGATTGGAACCCTGGAAGCCCGGCCCGGAGTCCACAGTCGTTTTGGTTTTGGTCCACGGCCTCCGCTGTGGGCTGCAACCCAGGGTGAGTCCGGAGGATGTAGCGTGAGCTTGGAGAAGGCCAGAGGTGGACGGCTGCCAGACTGGAAGGCGCTCACGCTCTTGCTGTCTCCGCAGATAAACATGCTGATGAGGCTGCAGGAGGCGGCCAGCTACTCCAGCCCCCAGAGCTACGACAGCGACTCCAACAGCAACAGCCATCACGACGACATCCTGGACTCTTCCCTAGAGTCTACTCTGTGACAGGCCAGCCGCGGAGCCTGCCCGCCTCCCCCCTCTGCCCTGCTCCGCCTGCGTCCCCTGCACCATCCCGAAGATGCCCTCCTGAGCCAAGCCCCGGCCACCGCGTGAGAGCTGCAGGGATACCCAGACCCCTCCTCCTCCAGCCTCGACCTGGGTGCGGGCCTCCCAGGCCAGCCGCCTTGGCACCCCTTCCTTCCACAGTGAGACCTGCACTATCTTCTTGTTTCTTTTCATGATCGTTTGCCTTGTAGCTGTGACCTCCCTAAGACACTGAAGTTACTTCTCGGGAAAGGATCGTCACCATTGAAATGAAAAGGTTATAAAGAAAACAAAAAAACCAAGAGCCCGCTTGGAAGCTCTGAAACCGAACCGTGTCCTGCCGCGATCTACCCAGAGCGGAAGAGACTGGAGCCAAGCTGGAGATGCGAGCAGCACAGCTTGCCCTCCGCACAGACCCTCCAGCCCGGGTCCTGCGGCCAGCAGCCCCCGCCTGCCTCCCCGCCCTCCCCGCAGCCGCCGCGGAGAGGGCTGGTGCTAACGAGGCGGCCGCTGCTGGGTCACGCGCGGCAGACTACAGAGCGACAGCGCAGAGAGACCGTAGGGAGACGCAAAGCGCGCTCGCTGTTTCGTGTTGCTCTTTAAATGGTGCTCTCCTTACCCGAGAGGTATTTTTGCCTGTTCCCGTTCGGCCACACCTTTCAGAGCCATCAGCCTCCAGCCGGTCCTGAGCGTGAGTGGAACGTGCGCGAACGGATGTGGCCGCGATGCAGACAGCATGTGTCTACTGTCTCCTCCTATCTCAGTGAATCAGGTTTTTCTTTCTGCAAACACTGTGGACAGTGAGACTTGGTCTGTTTTGGAGAACTGGTTACCCCCTTGCAAATGAGGTTGAGTTTCCCCCTTTTCTGACTCTTTGCTTTTGAAGATTTTCCTCTCCTCCCCCTGCCCCCACCTTCGGTCAGAATCAGTCCTTTGGTGAAAGAAAGAACCGCAGGAGTTGAGCTTCGGTTTGGTCCTGCTGAGTTCTGGTTGTTCAGTTGTCCATCCTTACGGTTTTACACCTCGCCGTGCCCTTCTGGGCCCGGGGGTGGTCGCGTCCTTTCTAGTGGACCAGGACCCCATCCTCCACACGCGGGTGAGCCGGGACCTTGCCTTTCCTTCTCGTCCTCGAGGCTTCAGAACGCACATCGACACCTCAGGCGTGCCAGCCCCAACCTCAGGTGGGGTGCTGAGGTCACCTCGCACAAGACTTGCACTTTCCTCAGAACCAACGTGATGCAACTTCCACAAGGGGCCGGTGGCGGCTCCCTTCCAGAAGCCCCCGCCTCCGTCCGGACGAGTCTTGCCTGACCTCTTCGGTGCTGACCTTCCCAAAGCGATGCCTTACTGGTTTTGTACTAACCGTGTTCATTTACGAGTGTTGTGCCTGCCTGGGGTCCATTATTTTTTTTTTTTTTGGTTTGTTTTCCCCATCAGAGCAAACAGGGCTAAAAAGTCATCTACTCATTAGGAGGACTCAAGTTGCTGTGACTTTTCTCATCCAAAAGACTCATTTGTGTGGATGCCTGACCATGGGTAAAAGAAAAAAGGAAAAAAAAAAAAAGATGCATTTTTTTAGGTTCTTATCAGTCTCCAGCTAACACTCTGCCTAGACAGTGCTCTGTCTGATGCAGGAAAAGGCTAAAGTTCCTACAAGTCCACATGACATTGCTGATACAGACCTGCTAGCATGTGTCTTCAACATACTGGCATTTCCTTTACGGAGAGTGCTAAATCTGTAAATTGTTTGTTTCTGCTTTATAAAGAGAATCTTTATCGGACCCCAGTGGGGGTGTCTCTGTTAACGATCAGGGTTTTTATTCCACCTTTCACATTTCTATTTCTGAAGGTCCATCTCTGTACATTTTTTCTCATTTTCTTACCACAAGAACTTGACCTGAAACTGCTCGCATGACATTGGACGACACCATTTTCTTCCTCCTTAGAGGAAAAGGAGAATGTGTCCCACTAGCTGGTGAATGGAAAAGCTCTCCGTGCTGTCCTTGCTTTCAGCTCCGTAAACTCAGACTGTCTTGCGTGCAGCCTTCGTTAGCCATCTGGGTGTGTGAGTGTGTCTTGTTCTGTTTTGTTTTTTCCATAAAAATTTTAACCATGAATTTAGCCTGTGACCATGGGCCACACCCTGAGCCTTCTGGTAAACCTGAAGAGTGGTCCTTCTCAATCTGTTTCCCAACGATGACCTTACACGCTCATACTGTGAATTTGGGAGGAGGTAAAATGGACTTCTCCTTGGGGGCAGTTTTCCTAGTCACCTTGTGAGTAGACACCTGCCAATATTGTTTGAAACTCTTTTTTTTTTTTTTTAATTGACACCTTCCCTGTCTTCTCCCCTCTCCTACAGACTTCCCTGCCACTGGGTCCAGGCTCAGAACCGAGACCTCTGTCCCTGGTGCTGCCTGACTAGTGACCAGTGATTTCAAGTAGTGTAGCCCTTGTGTGATTCACAGCTCCGTGTCCTTCCTAAAGTTTCGGGAAGCAGGGTTGTCTGATATGCACATTTCTTATTTCGGTCATTTTACTTTAGTGTCACTCACCCTTGACAAAGTGACTTTGTACTCATTTAGGGCTCTGTCCGAAATGCTTCCATTTTGCCTTTTTCTACAGTTAGGCTAATTTTGAAATGTATGAAATTCTATGCAACATTTATGTTGAGTTACCAATGGAAGCCAAAAGTCTTCTTCCCGAACTGCCAAGAATTATACAGGCCATAAATGAGATGGGAATATCTTTTAATTTAAGTTTGGGGGTGGGGGAGGGGTGGGACAAGGAACGAGACTTGCCTAGACCTTTGTTGTGTCTTGGGGACATTTTTTATTTCACTGTCGATGCTTCAACTTCGAAATTCTGTGTACTCAAAATTTGATCGTGGCGAATCTACTTCAAAAGGAAAAAATAATCCAACTTTGTGGATATTAAATGGAAGGTTTGCTGTTTTAATCTAGTTGTTTCCAGTGGAGCAGTTTATGAAATATGTCCTATAAGATGTACATTTTTTCATTGTAACATAGAAATTGTAAATAATCGATTAAAGTGCTGCATTTTGATGAATTTTTTCTAGCCATTTTTAAAGAGAAAACTAGGAATTGAGTATTTTGTGTACGGTATGTTTCCTTCCTCCTTCCCTCCCGCCCTCCCTATTTAATTTTCATTTGTCATGAAGTTTTCGGATTTGCCAATGATCTGCTGGAGATCATGCCCCACGTCATAGAGAATAAAGCTGATGATTGTACCAGTCTTAAATTATTCATGATTCAATAAAATTGATGCTTATTTATTCAGATTAGCGGTTCGGTTTTTCTGTGCGCGAGCGAGTCCTTGTCGGAGTTCGATTTCATGCCAACAGCAAGCCATTCTTCCTTGCGTACAGCAAACAGAGCCCCAAACTCGCGCAAATCTACCTTTGTCACTAGACCATCAACATCCCTCTGTCCTCTTCTCAGTTTTTCCTTTAACTTGTCGCTACTTGTGTAGAAGTGCAATTCGGACTCCTCTCAAACTTCATGAATCCTTGGGGATCTTGTGGAAATGCAGATTCTGATTGGGTAGGTTCAGGGTGTGGCCAGAGACTCCCGATTTCTGATCTATTCCCAGGCAATGCCAGTGCTCTGGGCCCTCCACCACGCTAAGAGCACCAAGCTCTATCAGTATCCGGCCGGACCGCCAATCGACTCCTTGGCAAAAAAAAAGTTTTGGGTTTTTTTTTTTTTAATATATTGAATACTTATTCATAGCCAAATTGCTTTCCCAAACCCTCCAGTATAATCTGCAAAAAGGACCCCGAGGAGGTAAATATTCTGACTTCCATTTTACAAGTGGACAAAACAGGCTCAGAGAAAACCACTTGCCAAGGATCCTGTCACTAAGAGGGGTGGAAGTTGGGAGTTCCAGCCCCATCTTCCAAATCCAAAGCCTGCCTCGCTGGGTTGCCTCTGATCTTAGGGGCCCTGTTCCACATAGCAGTTGGCAGCCATCGCAGAGCATAGACAGTGGGAGATGAGATCACCTCTTAGCATTCACTTTTAACAGCAGCAATAAAAATGTTAAAGGCTTGAAGGGAGGCCTGTGGGCTCGTTGTGAAATAGAGCCTCCACGGCTGACTCTGCTGCCAGTGACGTGAGGGGTCCGACTCAAGGCACAGCTCCTGTCATGCACCACAATGGCCTGGCCAGGGGGAGAGACAAGCCAGGTGTTCAACAGAGGCAGTTTTTAATGCTGGTCAAAAAGAATGAAGGGGAGCTGGTACAAAGGCTTGGCAACTGGATACCCTAAATTTCTACGATTTCCCGTGTCAAATATTCTACCCATCGGTGCACAATCTGTTCTGACATTCACTAGGAAATGGGATCAGCATATGTAAAGGGCATGATGACTTCAAAACCACCGTGTCTGGTTCTAAAACCCACGCCCTTTCTCCTTAGGGTGGACTTTGAGGGGAGGTTTATGCGTCCCTCCTGCACCTGTTACCTGTTGCTGTGTAACAAAGGACCCTCAGATCTTAGCAGCTTAAAGCAACAAACATTTTCTCTCTGTGTGAAGCAGTAGTCGACATGGCTTAGCTGGGTCGTCTGACTGGGACTTTGTCAGTTTTTCCAACCTGCGGGTCTTAAATATTTAAATAGGAGAAGTCGGAACTATAGAGAGCATCATTTATTTTATTTTTTAAAGTAATCTCTACACCCAGTGTTGGGCTCGAACTCACAAGCCCGAGATCAAGAGTTGCGCGCTCCACTCACGGAGCCAGCCAGGTGCTCCAGAAAGCATCATATTTAATGATAAATTGTCAAATGTTTTCCTTTTTAGATAGGAGGCAGATAAAGATGACTCCTGTTACCACTTAACATCACAGTAGAGACCCTAGCCAGTGGAGTGAAGCAAGAGGATCGGAAAGGGAAAAAATTACACTTTTTATTCACAGATAACATTATGTACTTAGATAAACCAGAAGAATTCACAGACTATTAGAAATAATGAGTTGATACATTAGCTGGATACAAAATCAATACATGAAAGTCACCTGAACAGGGGTGCCTAGCTGACTCAGTCGTTAGAGCACGCGACTCTTAATCTCAGGGCTGTGAGTTCAAGTCCCACATTAGAAGTAGAGCCTACTCGAAAAAAAAATAAAAACAGTCAACATCTATATGCAGCCAAAGTTTAAGACTGTAAAAGGTACCAGTTTAAGAGCATCACAAATATCTAATACCCAAAAATAAATGAAATATAAGATGGGCAAGTCTTCTACACAGAAATAGATAAAACATTTTGGGGAGAAATTGAGGAAGACCCAAAGAAATGTGGAGATACGTATTATGTTTGTGGATTAGAAGAGTCACTGTTGTAAAGATGTCAGTTTTTCCAAAACAGGCTCTAGATTTGACGTGATCCCACTCAAAAGCCCATCATAGTTTTACAGAATTGACAAGATGATTTTAAATGTGTTTAGAAACGCAAATGGTGAAGCATAGCTGATGAAAAAGAAAACTGAGAGGGATTTCTCTACCAGATATCAAGACATAACTATCAAGCTCATTACGACAAAGATATTGATCAGGAACTGACAACAGTTCAAGAAGATACAATAGACATTCCCCAAATAAACCCAACCCACGCTTGCTTTACTACGTGCAATTGCAGCATCTCAGACCAAAGGACCTATTTCATGGAGAAGGGAACTTGACCAAGGACACATGACAATCGAATTCCTTGGTTCCTACTGTAAAGCTGGAGGTTGAACTGTCCTCTTAAAGACTCAAGGCACCAGCTTGAGAAAGACGTTCTGTGTCAGAGCACTATTTTCCAGGAAACGATACATGTTCAACCACTGGCTATTATTTGTTGCTGGGTGCCCAAGAACTAGAATGCATGCATTTGGGGACTGAGGAGTGGAGGTAGGAATGGCCCCCTCCAGCAGCCCACCTGGGGAGTTTTTTGCTTCCTGTCCTACAACTTGAGACTCTGCAAAATTAGAGGTGCCTATCCCTGGTGCATGTGGGCAAGAAGGCAGGAGGAGGGGTGATCCTACTCTTCTTCTAGCATTTCTACCACTGCCTCTAAAACTACATCTGCTGCGGGATCACTTGGGGCTGCTGACGCTGGCAGGGTCCCAGCCCCTGATGATGGTGAGGAGCTAGGGCTGCCCAATGGGAGCAGGGCCAAGTATGTCTGGACCTTGGGGAACTCTCGGGATACTTCTTGGTTATTTCCATGCCAGGTGATAACTCTGAGTGGGCATTTGCAGCCACCACAGCTGGACAAGGCCAAGGTAGACAGTTGCTCAGAGCCTTCAGGAATGAAGTGCTGACTGAGGGTACCACAGAATGCAGGACTGGGTTTGAAAGAGATGCTGAGGATCAGCGATGGCCCTGGGACTAGCTGTGGCAGGGAGACTAGCTTGTTTCACTAACTCTCCCATTCAGAGTCTTTTCTTTGGAGATTCTGACCATACCCCTGACTTCATCTGAGCCTGCCGTGGACACCTGGCGTGCTGACAGCATCCCACTGCAAGCCCCTGTGTGTACCTGCTTCCCTGCCCGAGACCTTTCTCCGGTGCCACGGAAGCTTCTTCAGCCCAAGGGCAGAGCGGCCCACAGGAGATTTAGTGCGCTGAGGACGACCTACAATCGATAAGGTACGGGAGTGAGTGTAAGAATGCCCGGCATTCCCATCCTTCCACGGAACAAGTGGGAGCTACGGTCTACGGGGCTCTTTAGAGGCTCCCAATGGGACTGAGCCCCGATTGCCCATAATGACAATCAAGGAGCTCCTTATTGGCTTTCTCCCTTCCATGTCACACATTGTCTCCTCCTTCCCTCAGAGCTGCACGAGAATGATGCAGCAAGGACATACCCAGGAGAGTGAGTCTGCCTTAAATGTCGTACCCCTGACACCTCACTTAGCTCACCCCGGTCCCAGGGCTGCCCTCAGTCCTGCTTCCTGACACTAAAGCCCAAATTAGCTACCTACACTCAACATCCTTTCTCAGGATCTGATAAGACAACGCAGCAATTCCACTCTTAATTGTTATTATGAATTGAGTCGTGTCCCCCTAACAGGATATGTTGAGAAGTCCTAACCCCCAGAACATCCGCATGTGAACTTAAGTAGAAATAGCATCTTAATCAAGATGAGGTCGTCCTGGAGTAGGGTGAGCCCTTCATGCACTGTGACTGGTGTCCTTATAAGAAGATCATGTGAAGACACGAGGGAAGAACTCCGTGTGAAAACGGGCAGAGGTCGGAGTGGCCCAGCTGTAGGCCGACGAGCACTAAGCGCGGGTGCTCCTTGCTTCCACCACAAGCTGGGAAGAGGCAAGATTCTCCCTAGAGTCTCAAAGGGCGCACAGACCTGCCGACACCTTAGTCTTAGACTTCCGGCTCCTGAAACTGTCCGAGAATGCCTCTCTTGTTGTTTTAAGCCACCCAGTTTGTGGAACTTAGTTATGGCAGCTCTAGGTAATCAATACGCTTATATACCCAGCAGAAATGCATGCATACACACACATACACACTCACACTCACGCACACACTCACGTATACTAAGAAATATGTACACAATCGTTCATAGCAGTTCTAGTGCTCATTATAACAAAACCTGGAAACAAGCCACACATCCACTGACAGTAGAAAGACCAATAAAATAGTGATAGGTCAGTGTCCTACAGTAGGGAAAATATTTGTGGGTAGATATTGAGTGAATGTTGCATGAAAGCAGCCAGACCCAGAAGGATGCCAAAGTATGATTCCATTTCTATAAAATGCACACTACCATTCAGGGCTAGGTGTCTGGGTAGGGGAGAAACTAGAAAGAGCAGGGGCGATGGTCAGGAGGGGTGAAGGGCCTTGGGTGGTGGCATCATCCTAGTTCTTGACTTGGCTGGTGATCATACACAATAGATCGTGAAGCTGTGTGACTTCACTTTTTGTGCACTTTCTTCTGTGAGTGTTTTATACTCCATAATAAAGTTTTTAGAAAGCAAACGCTAGCCCCAGCTGCCCACCTGGCCCCTGCATCCAGTAAGCCCTGCAGGTCAGACAGAATGCTGCTCTGGAGAAAGAACAGATTCGGGGTTTGACCCTGATCCCACCGCTGGCTCCTGGTTAGAATTCTCAGAAGTCAGTTCCTCGATCCGTAAATCAAGGGCACAGTTGTCACCCACCTTGACACGAACCGATGTGTGAGCTTGGATAGGTTAATGCCGCTTCCCTATGCCTCACCACCACCACCCCCCAGCGAAATGGGCCTAACTGCACCTGTCTTGCAGGATTCAGGGAGGCGCTGTGTGCACAGCCTGCCGATGCCATGAAGCACTTCCTCGATTTTCCTTGTTCTCCCAGCGTGGACTTCTTCGGCCTTGCAGTCTGTGCTGTGGCAGAGGCTGGAGCTGTGGGACTTCCGAGGATGGATCTGGGTCCAAAAGGGGAAGATGCAGAGAGGCCGGTCTGGGCTCCAGACAAGTGGAAACTTCCTAAGGTCACAAACAGGGAATGAGCTGCTTTTTAAGATAGTGATGCACCGTCATCGTGGGAGTCCAAGCGAAGGCTGGAGGACCACCTGACACAGTAGCAGCAGCAGGATCCCCCCCCTGGTTGCCAGGTGAGTCCAGGTGGTCTCTGGAGGTTAGCTTGCCTGGCGGGATTGCTTCCGGCAGGACACAGTGGAAAGATTGTTGGGGTCTAGAGACCTGAGTTACTGGCTCCTACCTGGGCCCTCTGCCCTACAGATGTCCCGCCTACTCTCAGGGCCATGGTTTTCCCATTTGTCTAATGGGACTAGCTCAGTGGTTTCCTAATGTGGCTCGTCACCCCCAGCCCAGAGAGCACATTAGAAACAGACTGCGGCTTCCCCTGAGCGCTCGGAATCGGGATGTACTTGGGACCTCCAACCTCTCCCAGCTCCTGCACTGCGGGCTACAGTTATGAGCAGCATAGTATACCTCATGGTGGCCACGAGGGGGCAGCAAAGCCCAAGCAATGCCAATCCTTCCTCTGGCTGGACTTGGCTTTCTTGGCAAAATCCTCACTCCACTGGAAGGGCATAGAAGCAATGATATTATTGTACATTGTATATTAATAATGTATACATTATTATAATGTATAATGTATAGATTAATAATAATGTATATTAATGAAGCACACTTAGCAGTTAGATTTTGATTTCTAAATACAATTCTCCACTAAGAAAAACCTAAGCTTTTTGGAAAAGCGGCTGATTCCAGGCATGGGGCAAAAAATTACAAGGTGGACCGGGATGTTTTGCTGCGCCAGGACGCACAGAAGAGCTCAAGGACTGTTGCAGACATAGTAAGGGACACAAGAGTCACCTTCACGGAGCTCCTGGTGGTTAAGTCTGAGAAAACCGAGCATCAGAATACTAGGGTGATCAATTATGACATAATCGAATGAAACAAAAAAAATGTGAGTCCATTTCGATAACAAAAGGCTAAGAACGTCACGACTCAGATGCATACTACTCAGTCATAAGCCTCTTTCTCTTGCCAGAGGAGAATAAAAGCGACCATTTCAAAGGATCTGGGGAAAAGGAGAGGAAACACGCAGTTCTACATACGTAATGTCATGAAGTAAAGGCTTCACTGAGAGAGGATAAGTTGCCAAACGAGAAAATACTTCTCTTCTTTATTGTGAGTTAGACAAGGTCTCCAAAACCAGTGGCTTAAAGTCCTGCAAGGACCCACAGGTATGTTTGCTCACCGATTTTTTTTAATTAGGAAATTGCACTTATATGCTAGAATTCCAGCTTCTCTTAAAACCCAGGCAATCTGACCTACATCTCCACATGGAAGCAATCAGCTAGAGCAAACAGCAGTCAGCCTGTTCGGCGGGCTCCGCATTCTGCAGCTCACCAGAGTCCCCACCAGTCCAGGCCCCCTGCACTGATTTCTGCCGCCTGCCTGACCCCCAGAGGCATGAGCGTTCCCGACTGCCAGTTTCTACTGTACAGCCTCTGAGAGGGAGTGTCTGTCATTAGGAGACAGGGTGTGTGTGTGTGTGTCTAACAGTAGTTGATTCAAAATTTCTTAGAATTGAGACAATGAAGAGGTGAACTTCCACTTGTAGAAACTAGATTTGGAGGGCCTCTTCCTGGACTTTACAGAAAAATTGAGAACATCAAAGCTCCCTTTCCTGGACCTGAAATGCCCAAACACCCCCCACTCTGCTTGATAGCAGTTGCCTCTTCTTTACCTATTTTGGGGTGGAGGGAAGGGATTGTTATGTAAAACAGGAGAAGCAGCTGGAACTGAAGAACATCCCCTAAGGGTAAGGAATAGTTTCCCAAAAATTCGATAGAAAGCTGTCTGATTGAGGCGCCTGGGGGCTCAATCCAACATCTGCCTTTGGCTCAGGTCAAGATCCCAGAGTCCTGGGGTGGAGTCCCATGTGGGGCTCCCTGCTCAGTGGGGAGTCTGCTTCTCTCTCTCCCTCTGCCCCTCCCTCTGCTCATGCTCTCTCTCTCTCTCTCTCTCTCAAATAAATAAATAAAATCTTTTTAAAAAAGAAAGCTTTCCAATTAATTTGTGAAGAGGGAGACTTTTTTAAAAAGATTTTATTATTTATTTATTTATTTATTTATTTGAGAGAGAGCACGTACACGCATGTGAGTGGGGGTGGGGTGGGGGAGGAGCAGAGGGGGCAGGAGGGAGGCGGAAAGAATCTCAAGCAGACCCTGCACTGAGCAGAGCCAACTCGGGGTTCCTTCTCAGCACCCTGAGATCATGACCTGAGGCAAAATGAAGAGTGGAGGATTTTCTTCTGAGGTCAAAGAGATTCATGTGAGAAAAAAAGTTCTCTTTGCCATTTTCCCTCTTGCTTTCTATCATGAATGCCGTCATGTGAAGTGATGCTCGGAGCTGCAACAGACATTTTGCCACCATGAAAAAAAAATCCCAACCCATGCTTCAATGGTCAGCTAATCTGGGACAAAGGAGATAAGAATATACAATGGGGAAAAGACAGTCTCTTTGCCAAATGACGTGGAGAAAACTGGACAGCTACATGCAAAAGAATGAAACTGGACCACTTTCTTACACCATATACAAAAAAAGACTCAAAATGGATTAAAGCCTAAATGTAAGACCTGAAACCATTAAATTCCTGAAAGGAAACACAGGCAATAATCTCTTAGAATTGGCCTTAGCAACATTTTTCTAGGTATGTCTCCTGAGGCAAGAGAAACAAAAGCAAAATTAAACAATTTGGGACTATGCCAAAATAAAAAGCTTCTGCACAACAAAGGAAACCAACAAAACAAAAAGGCAACCTACTGAATGGGAGAAAATAGTTGCAAACGATATAGCTGCTAAGGGGCTAGAATCCAAAATATATAAAGAATTTATACAGCTCAACACACACAAAAAACCCATAAATAATCTGCTTTAAAAAGTGGGCAGAGGACCTGAATAGACAATTTTCCAAAAGAAGATCTACAGATGGCAGACACACGAAAAGATGGTCAGCATCACTAATTACCAGAGAAACGCGTATCAAAACCACGATAAGATACCACCTCACCCCAGTCAGAACGACTAGCACAAAGAGATAGGAAATAAGTGTTGGTGAGAATGTGGAGAAAAAGGAACCCTTGTACATTGTTGGTAGAAATGTAAATTGGTACAACCACTGTGGAAACCAGTGTAGAAAAAAACTAAAAGGTGAAATACTGTATGATCCAGTTGTTTCACTTCTGGGTATATTCCAGAAGAAAACAAAAACACTAATTTGGAAAGACACATGCACCCTATGTTTATTGCAGCATTATTTACAATGGCCAAGATAGGGAAGCAGCCCAAGGGCCCATCCATAGATGAATGGATAAAGAAAACGTGATACACACACACACACACACACACACACACACACACACACACACACACAATGGAATATTACTCAGCCATAAAAAGAATGAGATCTCGCCATTCATGACAACATGGGTGGACCTAGAGGGTACTTTGCTAAGTGAAATATGTCAGAGAAAGACAAGTAGCTCATGATTTCGCTTATATATGGAACGTAAAAAATAGAACAACAACAACAAAAGAGAAACAGAACTAGAATGAACAGGGGCGCCTGGGTGGCACAGCGGTTAAGCGTCTGCCTTTGGCTCAGGGCATGATCCCGGCGTTCTGGGATCGAGCCCCACATCAGGCTCCTCCGCTATGAGCCTGCTTCTTCCTCTCCCACTCCCCTGCTGTGTTCCCTCTCTCGCTGGCTGTCTCTCTCTCTGTCGAATAAATAAATAAAATCTTAAAAAAAAAAAAAGAAAAGAACTAGAAT
>NW_024424786.1:8348104-8365925 GCF_017311325.1 Ursus maritimus
TAGTGGTTGTCAAATGGGGGGGTGGGGGGGATGGGTGAAATAGGTGAAGGGGATTAAAAGGTACAATTTTCCAGTTATAAAAAAAGTTATAAAATAAATAAGTCATGGGGATGAGAAGTACAGCTTGAGGCGTGTGCTCAGTATTGTCATAACTTTGTGTGGTGACGGAGGGTAACCACATGTACCGTGGTGAGCGTTGCATAACGTGTACCACTGGTGAGTCACGATGTTGTAGCCCTGAAACTAATATATCAACTATTTTTCAATTTAAAAAAAAACCCTCAAAAGCCAACATGCTGAGGAAGTTCGAGTAGGAGGATAGACAGAAGATGGGCCTTGATGATAATGTTGACACAAGGCTAGGACGCCCCATATCTGATTTTCTTGTACGGAAATAATAAATATTCCTACCGTTTAAGCCACTGTGAGTGAGGTTTGCATCCCAAAGCACTCCTGAGGAGTACAGCTCCTTCTCCCGTGGACGAGGGGAGTGCCGCGTCTAGTGTGCAGCTGGTGGCTGCCCCCTTTAATGAAAGCGTGTGTCTGCATGCTACGGACAAGGCAGTCACAGAAGCGTGGTCCACGCTCCCTCCTCCATCGGTCCTCACGGAGCGGCGGCAGCACCTTACGGAGAGGAGGAGTCCAAGAGCCCTACGTGGTGGTGAGCCAAGCAATGAGTGACGACCCTTGGGGCAGCTGTAAGTGGTAGGGGGGCCATTGGGCTCCACCGCCAAGCAGACACCTGGAAAGAATGTAAGAAGAAAGCCTCCTTTTTCCCCATGATGGGCAGCCTTAAAATCTGAGGGGGGTTGGTGATGCAAAGTGGTAAGAGAGTACAGAATAGTTATTAGTATGCAATAATAATAATACAGAGAACTCAAGTCTCGGGCGGCGTCGCCTGACGAAGAACCACGGCATTTGACCACAGGCCCTTCCATCCTGTGTGAGTGGCCTGGTGACTTGTTGGTCTGTATTCATTTCTTTTCTTAGTTCAACAGAAATGTGTCGTCTTATTCAATGCCAATTAGTAGATCAAAATAGGATCATTTAGAGCCATTTAAGCAAGCTGATCTTTTTTTCTCTCTTTCTTGGGCCCCTGCCAGTGTTCTGCCATTTTAAGTATGGAAACACTGAGGTCTAAAAAAAATGAGTGTCTTAGCCAAGGTACACACAGCCATAAATGGCAGAGATAAGATGTGAACCAAGATCTCTGTCTTCTCATATAACATACTGCCTCGTTGACGATACATTTTAACTTAAAAGTTAGTGCAAGATGGAAGAAGTCTTGCTGCTCTTCTCAGGCAAACACAAGTGTGTGTAATGGAGGTTTTATGGGCAATGCCTTCACCAATTTCGATAGCAAGCCTAGCACACAACACGTGCTCAACAATGATTTGTGGGTGTGATTCAGACCACATAGCAAAGTTTGAGGCACAATTAGACAAAGATGTTATTTTCCAAATCATGCCCTTCCTTTTGGGGTCCAATCATGTCCGGAATAACTATGTGCCATCTATCATCGGAGGTGGCATAGACTAGTAATGGTTAAGAACGTGGGGCAGGATTGTTTAGGTTTGAAGCTCTGCGTTACCACTTGCTAGTTGTGTGACCTCCAGCAAGTTTCGTTTCTTTCTTTCTTTTTTCTTTCTTTCTTTCTTCTTTCTTTCTTTCTTTCTTTCTTTCTTTCTTTCTTTCTTTCTTCTCTCTTTTAAGATTATTTATTTATTTGACAGAGAGAGAGCACAAGCAGGGGGAGCAGCAGAGGGAGAGGGAGAAGCAGGCTCCCCGCTGAGCAAGGAACCTGAAGCAGGGCTCGATCCCAGGACCCCGAGATCATGATCTAAGTCAAAGACAGCCGCTTAACCGACTGAGCCACCCAGGTGCCTCATTCCAGCAAGTTTCTTAACACTTTGTGCCTCAGTCTCACTATTTGTAAATGTAAAATAATTTATTTTAAAAACCTAGGGTTGTTATGATGAATAAATTAGGAAATAAATGTATGATCTGTAGACTAGTACATAGTAAGCAGTAAGAGGCATTTAAATGTTGTTACTCTGTCTACCTGTAACTTGACCTTGACTAAGAGAGTGCCAACTTTGTATCCCAGTTTCCACCTCCAGACTGGAATTTAAAGCCCTGTGCTTGTCTCCCCTCTGTTCCCCTTTACCGGAATACTTCCTCTTTCTCCCCACTTCCCCTCTGCAGAAATTCCATTTCCCCAATGCCCCTTTACTCCTTGCCCCGTTCAGCGTCTGTCCCTGAGTCCACCCCATGACCCCTGAGAAGGCTCACCTCCTAGATCACTTTCACCCCTTGTCTTTCCTGAACTCCCAAAGCACCTGCTGTCAGAGCTCTGTCCTGCCTGCCTGTTGGCCAGCCTGTTGTGTGCGGCTGCCTTGTCCCATCACACAGACTGTCAGCCATGGCGTAGGGTACAGGGCAGGGGAATGTGTTACACGTCTTTCTCTGCAGCCTCTCCCATGTCCGCACGCACACACACACCCACACACACATACGCCCCTGTGTGTGTAATCAGTGCCCAGCACACCCCACTCTCATCCTCACTCCCACCCAC
Organism: Ursus maritimus; assembly: GCF_017311325.1. Lineage (NCBI taxonomy): Eukaryota > Metazoa > Chordata > Mammalia > Carnivora > Ursidae > Ursus > Ursus maritimus. The sequence continues at coordinate 8,350,680 of NW_024424786.1, forward strand.
CACCCGAACCTGTTCCCAAACTCTGCTTCTCTATTGACTTCTCTTCCATCAGCCCACAAATATGATCCAGAACATACAGACTTAAAATACAGAGGGGAGAAAACAAATAAATCAAAAACCTCCCCGGTTGAACAACCTTTCAGCTACTTTCCATTGTTCTGCTTTCTTTCATAGTCCATCGGCTTGAAAACTTGTCTATGCCTGTCCATAGTGGCTCTCAGATTCCTTTGACTATGACCCTAAGAAATACGTTTTTCATAGCAGCTCGGTGCACGCATGCTCAAACTATGTAAGCACACGCTGTCACATACATGCCCCTGGGTGCACGTAGTCACACATCAGCACACATGTTATGCATTTGAAGTGAACATTTCATAAAACATTACTCATGGGTTTTGCACTGAGATTTTTCTATTCCAGTCTATGCTGGATTATGCTGTTTCATTTTTTAAAAACTTGGCTGCTATAGACTGTATGTCTATAGACTATGGACTATGTGTCTGGCTTCCCTGCCCCCACCAAATTCATATGTTGGAAACTAACCTCGCACGCGTGCACGTGCTGTCTCTAAAATAAATAAATAAATCTTTAAAAAAAAAAGTCGAAGGAAGAAAAAAGGAGAAGGGCATGTCTTTTTCCTCGAAGAAGAGTCCCTACCGTTGCGCCCACCAATTCCCCTTCTCCACCGTGAGCCAGAACTTGGTCACAGAACGGCACAGAGCTGCAAGGGAGGGGAGTGTAATCTAACTTCTGGGTCGTTTTATGACAGATAATGAAGGGGAGATTAGACATTGGGGGCAACTCTCATTCTCTGCTCCACACAGCCAGCTTGTGATTTGGGCTCAGGTCATGATGTCATGGGTGGTGGGATTGGGCCCTGAGTGGGGCTCCGGACTCAGTGCAGAGTCTGCTTGGGATTCTGTCTCCCCCTCTCCCTCTGCGCCTAACAGACTGAGCCACCTAGGCACCCTTCCCTTCTACTGTTTGATGGCCAGAGTCCAAACAGCCACCTAGGACCCACTAATAGGTGGGAGTTTTCCCCCACCAAGCAATCTAGCTGGGGGTGTTGTCCTATGATTCAGCTCAATTCTGGTACTATCTACCTGGAGACAACATCAAATCCCACAGGTAAAGGGCTCAGTCCCATGAGACTATGGCTACTTCAGATATCAACTACAGGTCCAGGCTGTTACCTATGCTTCTGATCAACTGGCTATAATTTGGAGGCTCCCACAGCCCCCTCCTTTTTCCATTAATTTGCTAGGGTGTCTCACAGAACTCAGGAGACCCGTTTACTTACTGTATTACCCATGTATTATAAAAGGATGTAACTCAGAAACAGCCAGGTGGAAGAGATTCATAGGGCAAAGTATGTGGGGGTACTCTCTGAGTTCTCCCCTCTCCCCAAATCTCCACATGTTCACCAACCCAGTAGCTCTCCAAACCCCATCCTTCTGGAGTTTTATGGAGGCTTCATTATGTAAACACAACTGATTAAATCATTGGAAATTGAACTCAATCTCTGGCTTCTCACCCCTCCCCATAGGTGGGGGTGCGACTGAAAGTTCCAAACCTCTAATCACATGGTTTGCTCCCTGGGCAAACAGCCCCCATCCTTAGTTGCTTTCCAAAAGTCATCTCATTAATGTAAAGGCCTTTACCATCCTAATCACTTAGGAAATTCCAAGGATTTTAGGAGTTCTGTGCCAGAAACCAAATACAGATTTCTAATTATAAATCACAATATTACAGACCCCAAAGTGGAAACTGGGTATTGAGGAAAACAGAAAGATCCGGAAGGCCTGAGACTCTGATGAGCTTGCAGCCACCATTCCAGCACCATACTTGTATATAGAAGAGAACTATGCATGTTTTTGTAAACTGTTGTAATTTGGGATTTTCTCTCTCTTACACCCAAAACTGACTTACGAACTCAGGCTATATACCCTTCTGGATCGTTATTAACAAATATATCCTCTCTTTTTCAGAAACGAATCCATGTATGGCCCGTGGCTGGCTTTTTTACTCAACAGCGCATTCCTCCAACTCTCTCCCCTTCCACATTTAATTCACTTCCTACAACCTGTTAATTCTTCTTTTAGCCTTCAATCTCTCTCCACCCCCGCTGCACTCCCCTGGTCCAGGTCACCATAATTCTCAACTAATGCCAACTGAGCATTCTGCCTCCGCTCTTGCCTGTAGCTAGAACTAGGTCAGTCTGCAAGCCATTCTTCATCTTGTGTTCAGGTCATGGTATTAAAAACCCACATCTATGGGGCGCCTGGGTGGCACAGCGGTTAAGCATCTGCCTTCGGCTCAGGGCGTGATCCCGGCGTTATGGGATCGAGCCCCACATCAGGCTCCTCCGCTATGAGCCTGCTTCTTCCTCTCCCACTCCCCCTGCTTGTGTTCCCTCTCTCGCTGGCTGTCTCTCTCTGTCAAATAAATAAATAAAATCTTTAAAAAAAAAAAAACCCACATCTAGTCACGTCAATCCACACTTAAAACCCTTCTATACTTTCCTGATCTGAATAATATGAAATTTAAGCCCCTTAATGGTCCCATAAAGCTCTGAGGCATTCCCTTTTTGCTCATCTCCCCAACTCCATTTTGGTCCATGCTATCCTTCTCTTGACCCACATCCTGTTTCTTAGTTCCTTGCAAGCATTTTCCACCTCTGTCATGCCCTTTGCAGCCTCTATAACAAGAAGTCTGGACTGTTCTTTCCACAATACATGCCCCACTGGTTCCTTCTGGTCTCTGCTAAAATGTCACCTCCTTAAAGAGACTTTTATCACAATCCGTAATTATATATGCTTCTGTTCACTGACTTGCATATTCTCTTCCCTTCCACTGGACTATAAGCTCAGGACCAAGATCCGTGTTTATTTCCGGTACCGCTCGATCCTCAGGAACAGCCAGGGATCTAGACAGAGAGGAGGCACTCAATAAATAAATACTCGCAAAACGTACGAGCCCTGACTGACAGTTCAGAGACTTGGTTCACGTACCACCTTACTATTTACAAGCTGTGCCAACTTGAGGAAATCCATCAGCCGTTCTGAGCCTATGTGGAACATGGGAAAATAAATCCTGCCCTGATTATCTCATAGGGTTGTTGCAAAAATCAAATGAGATGATGTGAGGTAAAATTTTAAAGCTCTGAGCACAGGTGAGGGGTAATTTATTATTGGGGCAAGGAAAACTTAGGTGAGGACTTTGTATGAGAACCTACTTCCTCAAATATTTGTACATAAAACAGCCCTCTGTAAACTAGTCTGTCCAAGGCCTTGTCAATAATTATTGTTCATTCCTGGTCATTTCCCCCCATTGCTACAGCTTTAAAGGGTGAGTTTTCTTGGAAATACAAACCATAGCACTACTTAATCATCAATCCCAGTAAAAAAAGTCCTTTTGACTTGAGAACGAGGAGTTTAGTGACAGCTGTTAGCCGAAATGAAACTTTTTGCTAAGAACAATAAAAACTCAGCTCTCTCACCCCTTGATCTGCTTTGCTTAGTTTGTTAGTGATTGCTGGGGTGTGGTATTTACAGAAAAGTTGAGAAAAGTGTAGGGGGTGGCCTGTCTTTTCACGTTGGGATGCCTGTGTGGTGTAAGTAATCCTCTTTCCATCCCAGTCTAAACACGGTACTGAAACAAGATGTTTGTGCCAAAAAGAATTCCAGGAGGCATTATCCTGGTAGTAGGGGGTGTGTGGGGGGGAGTAAGGATGAGTGGGTTAAATAATAGAATCATCAGCCCCACGGAGTTTGGGCAGGGGGTGGAGGGCGCACTTTTGTTGCCCTGGATTACCAAAGAATGAATCGAAACTCCACTTTCCCTTTTCATAAGCACCGTGTTCGATCAGTATTTTTGCCATTTACACTACACAGAATGGGGTCATGTTTTCTCCTTATCGACACATCTATGCAAACAGATTTGAATTTTTTTAAATAAAAGTATGATTTGGGGATAATTTTAGATTTACAGAAAAAGCTGCACAAATACAGAGTTCCCCTATGCTGGGCACTCCTCTTCCCTGCTGCTGACACCTGACCTTTCTGGGGTACATTTGTCGCAATTTATAAACCAGTATGGATACACTATTATTAACTAAAGTCAATGCTTTATGCCGACTGCCCTAGTTTTTACCTAGTGTCCTTTTTCTGCTGCAGGATCCCATCTGGGATTCCTTGCTGCAATTAATTGGGCTTGTTTTCGCACCAACACCAAAAAGTCTTTTTTTTTTTTTCTTTTAAAGTGAAGCCATCAACTTAAAATCAGGGACACATTTTACTTCTGAAGAGTGTAAGGCTCACGGAGGTATGTAGGGCTTTGCCAGGAAAACCATTTCCAGGGTAAGTTAATACTGTCCAAATTCGTATGGCGAGGCCCCAGCTAAAGACACTTTTTAAAGGAAAGGGAGTAAATATTTACCGAGAGGGCCCCTGGTAGAGGCTGGAGTTGGTAGTCGGGTGGGGGAAGGGCTGGAGATTTGGGATCTCTGGTGCCTCTGCCCTTAGTGAAAAGAGAATGTGCTTGAATCTCGGCCATCTGGATGATGGGGGAGGTCAGTCAGCCTCGGTTTCCCATTCTGTCACATGCAGATTTTGATACTCAAGCAGGATTGTAGAAAGGTTACATGCAAGTAGATGAAAGCTTCAGCGTTATGCCCAGCACACTGGGCCTTAGTAGACATTGTTGTTGGTTTATGATATTAAGAAAGGGAAAGAGGCATTTTGGAAACTTTTTGCTTAGCAGCTGCTTGTTTTCACTCATTGCCCCTAAGTAGAAATATCTCCTTACAACATCAATGTCCACAAACACATTCCAGAAACATTCCTCCCTCTGCTCTTTTTTGTAAATTTTCTTGAACTGGTATGGTATACGGTCTTCTCTTCCTATCCCATAAAAAACATACCAACCCTCAAGGCTCTGGTCAAATTTCTCCAAGAAGACTTCCCTGATGGTCTCAGGGCTGGGGAAAGGGGAGAATCGGGAAGATCTCTGAGTCTGTTTTCTCATCTGTAAAATGGGATTGAAAAGTCATAGTGTAGATTAAAGGATATGATATATACAAAATGCCAATCTGCATCTAGCACATAAAAATAATAACAAAATAGCTTTTCTTTTAGGTAGTAGCATTAAGAATAAAAAGAAGAGTAGAAAATCGATTAAGGGTTTAATAAGTGACAGGCCTTAGTGGTTGATTCCTTGTATGGAGTGGACGAGAGAGGGCGGTGTCAGGAACAGCACTTGGGTTCTTGAGTCTTTTTTTTGAGCAAGAGAGGTGAAGGTGTTTGTGGAGTTAGGGGCAAGAGTGTTTTGTTTTGCTTCGCTTTGTTTGAATGGAGTGTTGCAACTAGAAGACATAGCACTTAGTCCTGGGCATGTGGAATTTAACAAGTTCTTGGGAAGGCCAAATATCCAAACCGTGTTGACTATCTAGGTCTGGAGCTGAGGAGAGAGATCTTTGAGACTGGGACGTCAGACAGAGGTTAGCTGGAACCAGACAGGAAGAGGCTTGTACAGGAAGAAGCAGCAAGGACTAAGGATAAACCTTTGAGGAACATCGACAGTTATGGGAGGGGCGCTGGGGTGGCTCCGTCGGTTAGGCATCTGCCTTCAGCTCAGGTCCTGATCTCAGGGTCCTGGGATCGAGCCCCGCATCAGGCTCCCTGCTCAACAGGGCACCTGCTGCTCCCACCCCCTCCTCATTCTCTCTCTGTCAAATAAATAAAATCTTAAAGAAAAAAAAAAAGTTAAGGGAAATGCAGAGGGTGAAGAGTCCCAGAACGAGGCTCAGTCAGCTCCGGAGCTGAGAAACATCTGGCAGTAGTGAGAGGGAGACCGGGGAAAGGGACGTTTTAGGGTATGTTTGGGGGAAGGGATGGACTTGATCATGTTTACATATGCTCATAGAGGGGCACCTGGGTGATGCGGGTTAAGCATCTGTATCTTCGTTTTGGCTCAGATCATGATCTCAGGGTTCCCCTTCTCCCACCCCATCCCACCCTCCTCTGTGCTTTGGTTTCTCTCTCCCTCACCCCTGCCTCTCCTGCCACTCACAAGCTTCCTCTCTCTCTCTCTCAAATAAATATATCTTTAAATGCTTATACAAAAGTTGCTAGTGAGAAACATGGGCTGAATACAGATGGGGAAGGGGTTCCTTCAGGAAAGAGAAGAGCTGACAGAGGAGGGGGTGAAATGAGGATGTGTAGAAAGACTGGGTGTGGTTATGGGTAAGTTTTTACATGGGGCAGTAGGAACTTGGCCTGATAGTTTTCTACCATCTCTCCTCTCACAAATGTTTAAGTAAGTGTTTCTCAAAGGGGGATCTGGGGAACCTTGGGAGTTCCCAAGACCCTCCCATAACTATACACTGGGACTTTCCAGGCGTTACATGTGTCACGGTGTCTCCATCTGATGACTAAGGGAATATGTGCTTATAGAGTCTGTGTTTCTTAGAATATTCTAAGATAGGGCACCTGTGTGGCTCAGTCGGTGAAGCATCCGCCTTCAGCTCAAGTCATGATCCCAGGGTCCTGGGATCGAGTCCCACATTGGGCTCCCTGCACAGCGGGGAACCTGCTTTTCCCTCTCGCTCTACTCCTCCCCCCTGCTTGTGCTCTCTCTCTTGTTCTTGCTCTCTTTCTAATAAATAAATAAGATCTTTTAAAAAAATAATATTCTGGGGCGCCTGGGTGGCACAGCGGTTAAGCGTCTGCCTTCAGCTCAGGGCGTGATCCCGGCGTTACGGGATCGAGCCCCACATCAGGCTCCTCCGCTATGAGCCTGCTTCTTCCTCTCCCACTCCCCCTGCTTGTGTTCCCTCTCGCTGGCTGTCTCTATCTCTGTCAAATAAATAAATAAAAATCTTTAAAAAAATAAAAATAAAAATAAAAAAAGAATATTCTAAGATAGATTTAGATTTATGTGCATTTTTAGCGTTTAACTCAGTTTTTTTCCCTCAGTACTTCTACTGTGCTCTTACTTTGTCTCTTCAGTTATACCTGCTGTAACATCAGTAACCTCATTATCTTCCAATATATTGTTGTTTTGAAATCCCAAGTTTTCCTTGGGCCTATGCCAAAACACAAGAAGTGAGCATACTGTGTCGTCTTGCTTAGCAACAAATATTTCAAATTGAAAATGTTCTGCACTGCAAGATTTTACCAAAACCTGCTGTTATTTTGAGTTTTATATTTAATTTTAAAGTAAAAGAAAATGTGCTTGTCATATCTATTTTTTATATTTAAGGTTCAATTGTTGACTTTTGAGAGGAAGACTAGAAGACTCCCTTTGTCGACTCACAGCTACACGGTCTCCTTCTAAAGATGCTAAAACATCTCTGATTCGCAGGAGGGAGGAATATACCCCTCCCAAAAGACCCCCCCAGATGGGTGTAACTGTAAATAAGAAAGAAAATCTATCAAAAGTTATTTCTCCCCTCAGCCTTATGGATGTCAGTAATTTACCTTTATTGGCTTACACAACAGACCATTTTTGGATAGTATCATGGTTCCAGTGGAATTGTGCTATCATTTTGAAATTAACCATTCAGAGTGTAAAGAAAGGAACTGGGTTTTTAAGACATGGATGTGATGCAGTCTTTAAGAAGTAAGAAGTGTTTGTCACAACCTTTCGGACTAGAGATGAAAAGGCCACTAAAGCGTATCCTGCAGAGTAAGTTAGCATACTGCCTCACCTAACAAATACACTCCATAGCAGACAGACTAATTAAAACCCTGTCCACGTGACATTGATGGGTGAAAGGTCAGTAAAAGAAATCACGACAGCGCCACTTTCCAAAGATAGAGTAAATCATTCAAATCATGTGCAAAATTGTACTTTTGCTTAGAAAAGGGACAAGTCTACAGAAATGCCTGGACTTTCTGTTCTGCTTGTATTTGTCTAGTATTCACCACAACAAATCATCAACAAAGTTACCTGAATTCTTGACAACAAACACAAGCGTTGCTGAAATATTTCAAGTGTTGAATCCAGCTGTCTTCTCTTCAACTAACCATTAAAGAGATTTGCAAAAATGTAAAACAGTGGTACTCTTTTGGGTTTTTGTTTTGTAATATACACTTAATTATTAAAAACATGGCATTTACATTGCTATTTGATGAAATTGTTCTAAAATGAAGTGATGAGGGGTGCCTGGGTGGCACAGTCCTTAAGCGTCTGCCTTTGGCTCACAGCGTGATCCCAGTGTTCTGGGATCGAGCCCCACATCGGGCTCCTCCACTAGGAGCCTGCTTCTTCCTCTCCCACTCTGTCTGCTTGTGTTCCCTCTCTCGCTGGCTGTCTCTGTCAAATAAATAAATAAAATCTTTAAAAAAATTCTAAAATGAAGTGATGAATAAATATTTTTCTCAGTCTCAATCTCTTCTACAGAAAATATCAACAGATAAAACCTGTAGTTACTAAAAGTCTTTTAGATATTTCAGAGTGTAAAGGGGTTTTAATACCGGTTGGAGGATCACTGGGGTGGAAGACTTTGGAGCGTAATAATGGTTTTAAAGAATCATTAATTTTTTTTCTTGTAATATTAAAAAACATAAAGCTCTATTAGAGAATTCTTATTTGTTGGGATTTGGTTAAGTGAGTTTTTACCAGTTTATTCAAGGGGAACAGGATGGTGTAGTAGAATTAGGTGAGCCTGAATTTGTTTTTTTGTTGTTCTTTTTTTTTTTTTAAGATTTTATTTATTTATTTGACAGAGAGACAGCCAGCAAGAGAGGGAACACAGCAGGGGAAGTGGAAGAGGAAGAGGAAGAGGCAGGCTCCCAGCGGAGGAGGAAGAGCCGGATGTGGGACTAGATCCCAGGACCCCTGGATCACGCCCTGAGCTGAAAGCAGACGCATAACAACTGAGCCCCCCAGGGGCCCCTAGATGAACCTGAATTTGAATTCCAGCTCAGGTAACCATGGAAAATCGCCCAAACTCCCAGCCTCAGTTTTGGCATCTGTTTGTGGGGATAATAGTATCTACATTAGATGGGTTACTGTGAGGATAAAACTCATGTGAGTCTTTGTTACTTAAAGTGTGTTCCATGAACCAACAGGAGGTTAGCAATGCTGCATAACAGAGCTCTGAATTATGATCCGGGCATTCTGATGAGATCCCCACCCAGCAGAATGCACCCAGCAGAATGCCTGCCTGCCACATATTTTAGTGTTTGTTTGTTTATTTATTTATTTATTTATTTATTTATTTATTTATTTATTTATTTATTTATTATTCTTCAGCTGATAGATAATAACTATTTTGGTCTTTTGGACTAAAGTAATTGGTTTGACTTGGAAAAACACATTTGATCAGTTTATTTAGTCTCTTTTTCTTAATTTTTGATCTAAGTTATCCTTCAACTAATTTGAAAGATCAGTAACTTCGAGGCTTATGGTCTAGGCTCTAGAGTGTCTCTGTCTCTCCTTTTAATTTATTTAATTCACTCAACACAAATCAAATACCCAGTGTGTGTTCGCAACTATGCAAGCCACTAGGGAGAGAGTATGCAAAATGGACATGGCCGTCACGCCTGCGACACTCAGCTAAAAGAGACACGAAAATGAGCCAACACGTGGCACGTGTAGTTCTCAAGATGTAAAGCTTTGTGAATATCAGGAGTAGTGTACACTTAAAAAAAATTTTACAGAGTAGTTTTTCCTTTTCTGGGTTTTCTTAACTTCTCTTTTTTTCCTTCCCTCTCTCTCTCTCTTTCTCTTTTTTCTCTCTTTTGTTCTTTTATTTTTTTCCCCCAATTTGAAAGTAGTTGTTTATTAACTGACCAGATTACAGAAATAATCATGGCGGATACCTTAGCTCATCCTTCTAATAAGCCTGTCCATCTGGTCTTTCCTGTTGCCAGCATCTCCACCTTCTACAAAAGGGGCAATGTTTTTCTTCACTCCCCCTTGTGGAGAAGATCATCTGAAGGGCCATAAGAAGTTGTTTGCTTCTTTGACACGTTTTCCAACAGTATAGATCTTATGAATCAGATCCTCCATGCAGATGATGCCATGTTGACCAAGAGATCAAGCAATCAATGTGTTCTCTGTCAGGACAATTCGCTTCTTGTTGATTTTGGCCGTAACAATGCTTGGGGATCAATTCATTCACTGACCTCAGTTTTGGATCCCCTCAGGCTCTATATGGCTCCACAATCCTTAGCATGTTAACTGGAGCCTAACAAAGGTGCCATTGATGATCTGGCAAAGGTGAAGAAGCTGCAACACCTTTCGAACCTTTCAGCTCTGATCCTGAGGACAAACGCGTTTGGGTCTTGCAGGTACGTAGCAATTGCCAGCTTTTCTTGCCATGCTACCCATTCGAATCTCAGCTCTGAGCAGCTGCCTATATTCCTTGTGGAATATACATATTAATATATATTATAATATATAGTATATGTTATAATATATTATATATATATATATATTCCTTTTTCATAGGTAAGCTCCCTCCTTGCCTTTCAAAGCATCTTTTGGGCAAACTTCTTTCTCAGATGTTGATCTTCAACTCTGCAAAATTCCTTTGCTTTTTTTTAAGGGTTTCTGGCACAGCAGAAACCTTCTTTTTCTGCTCTTCTGCACCCTCCCTGATAGCAGCCGGAAAAGAGAAAGGTCTCTCTCTCTCTCTTTTTTTCTCACGTAAACTCTACCCCCAACATGAGGCTTGAGCTCATGACCCGGAGATCAAGAGTCGCGTGCTCTACTGACTGAACCAGTCAGGCACCCCATTAACTTTTCTTAATTTAGAAAAACTCTATTTATATCATATATATAATGCTTCTTGTTTTGAATTCTATAGTGATTTATGATAATATTGCTTACCACAAATTTTTTTCATTTGGTCATAATTTTGACCATTGCTGGATCTTTAACTCTTCTAACATGTGAGTTATTTTTCCAATTTACTTAAATTAAAAAGTATATTTTAATTAAGATAAAAAAACACCTATAAAATTTTCCATCTTGATCATTTGCCATTCAGTAATGTTAGCCACTTTCACATTGCTGCACGACAAATCTCTAGGACTTTTTCATCTTGTAAGACTGAAACTCTGTGCCCATTGCACAACTCCATTTCCCCCTCACCCCAGGCCTCGGCAACCGCAATTCTACTTTCTGTTTCTGTGAATTTGACTCTGTTAGATACCTAATATAAGTGGAATCATATAGTATTTGTCTTTTTATTGTTAGCTTATTTCACATAGCATAATGTCCTTGAAGTTCATTCATGTTGAGCATGTGGCAAGATTTCTTTCCGTAAAGCTGAATAATAATCCATTGTGTGTATATGCCACATTTTCTTTCTTCATTCATCCATCGATAGACATTTGGGTTGCAGAAGCTATTGTGAATAATGTGAATGATGTGAATGGGACTACCTCTCGGCTATTGTGAATAATGCTGCAACGAGCACGAGCGTGCCTGTGAAGGACTTTGACTCCAAATGTAGACACTAGTCCACTCCCATGCCTGAAAATCGGTCTTGACTGTAAGTAAGAAATGTGGGCTTGGGCTAGCAGGGAGGGAAAAGTGGGTGGCTTCTGCTCAGGATCTCCTCTCTGGATGTCCAGGCAACAGCAGGGGGAAGGAGAAAACCGCCTGAATCACTCAGAGCAAAGAGTTTCTTGTCTAAAATGTTGTATGCCTACCATGTACAAAACGCCATGCTAAGTACTTTCATATGCATTGAGGGGGAAATGTGGAGGGTTTCCTGGATTAAGATCATTATGACAATGAAGATTCCCCACCCCCCCAATTTCCCAGGATCATGTCTAAATAATAATGAAAATAGTGATCACCGGTGTCAGGAACAGGCCCAGCAGGGGAGGATAGCAGAACCTTATCTGGAGAGAGGCCTTGTGTTCTTTGGAAAGATAATTACACTGAAAATAGAAAAATTCAAACTTCAAATATGATGTAAACTACTGAAATTTAAGCTTAGCAACTTTTTTTTTTACCCCTCCTGACTATTGGGGCATGGATTATGGATAATAAAGAAATGTGGGTCTCTGTGGCTAAAAGACCAATCCCTTAAAGCAGCAGAAACCCTTACCAGAGTTCTACCTGATGTTCTTTACTCCTAAGTTGCTGGTTAAATGAATTGTTTCTGTTGAAAGCTAGTCTTTCAAGAAATTTAGTTTCACTTGGGCACCCCAGAGTCTGTATCTGGGCTCCCAAGTCATGGCTGTAGATGACATTCCTAAGAAAATCAGTTTATACACAAAGGTCAAGAGCAACTTTGAGCTTCCCTGGGGACTAGTGATATATACGCCTTCAAGGAAGGAAAGGAAAAGCATTATAAGCTTGAACTGCTTAAACTGCCTTTCACTGATTTCTTTTAGTCCATCATTTCAGTCCTTAGTGAAGAGAAGGATTACTGCAGACTCAACTTGTTGGTACCACTTTACCGGAGCTCCTTTACTTGTCACCAAAGGAAATGTCATTATTTACGGCAGAGGTGAGCAGAAAAGGCACTGGCCGGAGAGTCAGAGATGGGTTCTAGTTCCAGCTTGGCCACTAAGCAGCTGGGTGGCGTTAGACATGTGCCATCCCCTCTCGAATATCAGTTTACCTTCTATAAATTCCAGTAGCACTTGGACTAGAAGCTCCAACCCTTTCAGCTCTGACATTCTGTGAATTAATGAGATCACTTAACCACTGTGTCCACTCTACTTTTTATTTGGCATTTGCTCATTTGGTACATATATACATATATAAAGATCTGTACAGGGTAAAAATACAAAATAAGTATTTCTTTATAAGTTATGCAATTAAACAGCTACCTTTTTAAAGTTTAAAAGCCATTGCAAAAAAGAGAGAGAGAGAAGAAAGTCTAATCAGTCCTTTATAGTCATTCACAATAAACATTGGTATAAAATATCCATACAACACATGTGTACAAAATAGTGTACAGTTCATAAAAGCTGTGCAAAGACAGCAAAGTTCAGTAAAAAAAAAAAAAATCAAAATCAAAGAGGCTTGAGGGTTCTCTCTCTGCTCACATCATGCCCAGTGTTCAAGAGCCTTGCAGGTCAGTGAAATCTCCCCAGAAATAATAAAAGGGCACAAGGTAGAGTGCTTGGTGCATATACTATGCATACAGAAATTATAAAGAAAAAGCTTTAAAACTTGCATACAGAAATAGAGATGGACTTTTCCCTCAACGACTCACTCCTGTTGCCCAGAGGCCACTGGGAATATGACAGAAAAGACTCAATATTTATGTTGTGCCTTAGACCAGAAGGGGTGTAGGTGTGTGTGTGTGTGTGTGTGTGTGTGTGTGTGTGTGTACATTAAAAAAATATGTACTTGAGATTTCTGAGGGAGCTGCTATGGAAAGACTGGGTTACCAGACCCACCGGGTAGGAGACCCTCCAAGCTAAGATAGGAAGGGGGAGGCATCTAGGAAGTCAGAGGTCTTGGAGTCATATGCTTAGATGTTGAGACTGCTAACGCTGTTTCCTTCGCCATTAAGAGTTTTCTCCGCTCTTGAGTTGCGGCCGCTAAAGACCTGCAGAGTGGCTCACAGCTAAACCGGGCTATCGGTGTGAACGCCCCCTCTGTGTTTAAAATAGCTTGCAATAAGCAAGATAGGAGCTCCGATGGAAAAGTTAAGGCTGGGACCAAGACCTAAGTTTCACTTAACGTGGAAAGAGCTGTTGGGGGGGGGGACGCCATTTTGGGCAATGGAAGGGGCTGGGGCGCCCCGGACGAGGTGGCGGTTCTGCAAAGAGGAGTGGCGGCGTCTGGGCTGCGGGACCTAAGCGGACAAGCAGACGGAATCCCGCCTCTTCAATTTCAAAGCACTTCTAAACAGTACCCAGGCGGCGGGGAGGGCTTCTAAGACACCGTGATCTCCTCCTCTTCGCCCTCCTCATCCTCTTCGGAGTCGGAGAAGTCCGAAGGCTTGCCGGGGCTGCTCGAGTGCGCGGGCGAGGCGGGCAGCGGCCCTTCCAGCCGCGGGTCCCGCAGGTGCCGAGGGTCGGGGGACGCGTGATAGACTAGGCGGTGGCGGGGGCTGCCCGGGCCCTCGTCTTCCTCCTCGTCGTCCCCCGGGCCCTTCTGGCCCACGTCGCTAAGGTCCGGGTGCGGATTGAGTTTGGTGGGAAGGGTCTGCTCTCGGCAGCCCCCGCTAGACAGGAGCTCGCGCTCCTTGGAGTTCCGCCACTTCATGCGTCGGTTCTGGAACCAGATTTTCACCTGGGGCGCCGGGGGAGAGAAAGTGGGGGACAAGCAGAGGTTAGCGCAGGCCCTTCCCACCAAGCCCCTGGGAGAGGGGCGCCGGCGGGACCACAGCGGAGGGTAGGAGGCTCTGTCGTTCTCCCTCTCCTTGCCCTCTGCCCACGCCCTGATGTGGGTTCAGATGGCTCAAGGCACTCAGCCTATCCTCACCCCCTCCTCGGTTCCTCGCTCCTCTAGCCCCATCCTCTGACCTCTGACCCGGACGGCCGCGGGGGGTGGGGGCGCTGAGCCCCGGAGCTCAGGACTGGGAGAGAAGCGGGCTGTCCCGAGGAGCCTCAAGGAAGCTGGGCGGTGCACGCATTCCCTCTCTAGACCTTACTTTGCCCATCCGTACAATGGGACCTAACCGGTTTCAGAGAACCCTCCCAATTGTATGATGCGTGCGGGAAGGGTGAAGCGTGGGGGCTGGGGCTGTGGGGAGACCGCCCTCACTTGTGAGTCTTTCAAGCCCAACTTGGCCGCCAGCTTCTTGCGGTCGGGCTTGCTGATGTACTTCTGCTTCTGGAACATCTTCTCCAGCGCCTTGCGCTGCACGTCGGAGAACACGGCTCGACGCAACATGCCCCGGCGAGGCTTGCCGCGGGCCGCAAGCGGCCAGGAGAAGGTCCCCGGGATGGGCACGACGCTCGAGGACGCTGCGGAGGGGTAGGGGGTGAGGGGTTGCGAGTGAGTGGGCGGCGTCCCGCAGGGGCAGTAGCTTCTGCCCCTCTCTAGTGGCCTCCCTCGGTTTTTCTCTCTGATCCCTTCATCTTTTTAAAGCTCCCCCTTTTTTCCTCTTGGAGAATAGGGCAGGAACCTACAAACCTGCGAGAGTGAAAGGCGCTTTCCGCCCAAATAACTTTCCCTTTCAACCAAGCAAACCCGGATTAGGTAAAACCACGGAAACACAGAAAACAGCCCCCACAATAGCCTGTTTCGTTTTTCCATTCAACGGTCTCAGGGGAACAGTCTCAAGGGAACAAACCTTCGTATATCAGCTAAAATAGC